>NC_135411.1:42561035-42761035 GCF_051991245.1 Festucalex cinctus
TGTATATAGTGCTTTATATACACGATGTTGTCCAATGCACTTTACGCAGCACATTGAGAAAAGTGTTTTAATACTGTTGGCACTGTGTCACTCTGTTGCTCAAAACGGACACTGGCTGAATCTTACATTGCAATCAATGCAATTTAGGCAAATTAGTTTACAGGTATTATTTAAGTAGGTTTGGACAGTATTGTATTGTATATTATATTGTATTATTTATGTATTTTTGTATTGTATTATCTTAATCTAAGTTTAAAACATCTTTGAAATATGCAGTTAATAATGTGAACATCGTCATAATGTGAAAATCAGAGTGAAAATGTCATGAATGGGAATGTGATGTTGCTTATCGTCAAAATCGAGGAGGGAGACGCTTGGGCGTAATTTGGCTGTGATTGACAGCAGCAGTGAAAACTACGATCTAAATCATTTCTATACTATGACAAGCTATGCTAAATAAACTAGCCAAATGCTTTGCTCATAAATCATCCATCCAGCCATTCATTTTCCAAACCGCTTATCATCACAAGGTTTGCAGGCACGCTGCATGGAGCCTGTGTGTGTTTGTGTAATGTTAAATAATAATAATAATAATAATAATAATAATAATAATAATAATAATAACAATTGAAAGGTTTTTTTTGTTAATCATTGGAATAATTGATAGGCAAGTCGATTTTTTTAAAAAGTCGTTAGTGACAGCACTAATATGAAATAAAATTCAAATAAAAATGTGCCAACTATGGTGGCATTTATGATGACAACGGCACAATGTTGTCTTCAATTTCAGCACACATGAGCAAAGCAAGGCAGTTCTGCCATGTACAGAATATTTGCTGCTCCAGGAATTTCGGCCTCAACCTTTGCTCTTTTCACATTCGAACACAAGCTGCAGTGACTGAATAGATATTGCTCAGGGCACAAAATGTTTAAAGGGAAATTGTCTAGCATAGGAGCACTGTGCTAGAAAAGGAAGATCCAGAAGTTGATGTTAACAATCAATTCCACTGCTTTGGCTTCAGTTCTGACCAAATTCCAATTTGTGCGCTTTACATTTTGACTACTCATTCCCCGACTGATGAAGCAGAATCAGCAGCCACTGGGGGCTCACGTTCTTGCTTGAGGATACTTTGACATGGTCACAATGGCCAGGAATCAAACCCACAAACTCAGGGTTGTGAGATGACATCTGATAATTTATGCTGGCGGACTTGAAACACATTTCAAAAGATTTTCTTTTTTTCATGTATGTATGCATGCAATTGTATGCAAAAGCTTTTGGAAGCCCACATACAAAATGAAAAAAGTAAATACGGACAGAGAATTATTTTTTAGTGAACAATGGGTTATCCTGGCCAAATAGACCCTTTAAAGTTGAAGTCACAAATTTCCTATTAGGCCAAGGATGTTTATCATTGGTCAACAAAAGCTGCAGGGCAAAAGTATTGAGACATGCTAGAGTTTTACCACTTTGAATTTGACTCTGCTTACTTATGGTGTATATTTTGAAACACCCTATTTTGACACCGGTCCTTCTTTCTAAATATGTGTTTAAAAACAAAGACAAATGCAGATTTAATCCTTTAAATAATTATAATAATTCAGGTCACGCATGATGACGAAGTACAGTATTTGAAAAATGTGTTTCCTGGTGCGTATCTTTGAGTAACACCGTTTCCCCAAACTGTCAGTAGCCTACTGTCCTTTTCACACCTTTCCACTGAGTTAAGAAAAGGCGGTGAAAATCCAGGGCAAACTGCAGAGGAAAGAGAATATGCACATCACTCCATAAGTAATCCCTAAATGTTACTCCTCTTCTTCATATGATCCCTGAAGGCGAAAATCCCTGGATACCATGCGTATGTAGCTCACATCATGCCACGCGTGTAGCCTACATCCATTTCTGCTGATGTGGGGTGGATTAAACAGAAGGTTCCACAGCTGATTTAAAGCGACTCCCATCAGGCCTTGTAAGCACCACTCACAAATCTGTAAATAAAGGCTGGGCCTGCCTACTGTGAGATTTCTGACTCTTTATGTTATTTCTGTTGTTGTTGAGTTTGAAGGGTTGATCTTAGTTGGAACGTCCTACTAAATATATGTAAAAGCCCAACGGATATATTTTAATAAGCAGCAATAAGTCGTTTTAGTCTTTGGTAATTAATTGAATGCATGAGCATTTTGGGGATGATTTTAAATGTGATTTTTAGTAATCTATTTTGAAATAAACCGGAATAATAACGTTTGAAAGTATGTCGCACAGAAGTGACGTCATCTAGCAGCCAATAGAAAAGCACCTTCATGTGATGTTGCTCCCATGTGTTTTTTAAATATTGCGCACAAGTGATACACTTAAAAAACAAAAACAAAAAAAAACTAATACTAATACTGAAACTAAGAAATTAAACAAAAACTAAGGATGTTTTTTAAAATAACCAAACTAATAAAAACTAACTAAAATGAAAAATTCCAAAACGATAACAACCCAACTGCCATATTACAAATAAATTGCTTTATATACTGTAGCATTTTTCTAAATATGCAAAAGCACAAATAAATTATTTGCACAATTATTAGGACTAAACACAATTTCTCTTCATAACATTATGTGTCCCTTACGTCCTTCAGATTTTCTGTATGTGGCCGTCAAATGAAAAAGTTTGGACACCCCGGTCTATACGAAGATAAATACAAAATCAAGCATAAATTGACGGCTCAGAAATTCTACTGCATTGCGCACACATTCCGTTGCAAAAACAAACTTGTGGGCTCCAGTGACATTTGAAAAAGAAATTCAGGCCCAGCAGTGTTTGAGACTTCTCATGACTGCCTTGTCACGTTCAGCCTTTTGCTGCAAAGGTCACGTAGTGAGATCTTGTTTTAACGTTGTCACTTCAGCTTGTTATGGTGTCAGCTCAACCACAAAGTGTCACAACACATCCATTTGATAATAATTACAAAACTGGATTTGAATATGGGATGTAATCTGTAATAATGGGACATTGAAGAATCACCATATCATTCACTTATTGTATGGAATATAGAATAATATACTGTACTAAAACTCTACTGTAGAATTATAGCTAAATAATAAGAAATGTAACTGGCTCAAGGTTTGATCCAAAAAAAACAAACATATGTTTAGTATATACACTTTGGGTTACTCTTAAGGATACTTCAAAGGGGCTCCAGGGGAGCTGGATATCAAACTTGCAACCTTCAAGTTGAAGGAACCACCACATGATCCAAGCATGTAGCAGAGCATAAATAGGCAAGACCTTAGCAAACAGGTTTTTTTTTTTTCTCATGAGCTTGACCTACGTCCTAACCAGAGATCTGCGCGTATGATTTTGCATGAAGATAAAAATCGGACGTGACAAAGGATCTTTTACAATCTTGATGCTGCATGTACCATCACAATTGTCCATCCCCTCCCTCTCGCTCCCTCCTCCCCAATCCTTGACAAAGTAGATCTGATTGATCTAGTTCAGCGGAGGCCTGGAGGGAGATCGTAGCTTTTTACTGTGTGGGGCAGCACTGTGTGGATATGTGCCTCACAATTTGGACAGCCACTCCATCAATTAGCTCGTTCGTTTGCTGACATTGTCCAATTAGACTGTTTTGTTCAAAACCAAAAATGGGTGCTCAGTCTGTGTTGCTTTGATTTCTCATTGGACAACAGAGAGTGTAAAATGTACCTATAGGTATGGGAATGTACCAAATTTAATACTGTACAGTATCTGGTATATAAGCGTAAGCAGGACTGTCAAATTTTGACCAAACTTTGGAATGAGGCATCGGTCGGTCCCCAGTCAGGTGGGCCGGCTTATGGTGTCGGTACCAGATGTAATGGGCATGCAAGATTGTATCGGGGTCCTTCGGTGGCCTGCACGCCAGCCGACGATGTCATGCTACAGGAATCGGATTGTGGTTAATGATTATTCGGAGGGAAAACATGTTGTATGAAGAAATGCTTTACATATAAATACATTATATTAGGGATGGGAGCGTACCAATACCAGGTATCGGCATCGGGCAGATACCAGGCCATATTTCAATGTATTGGCACTCACAACGGGTATCAATACTGGTATCGGCTGCCGCTCTTGTGGCCGTTTTTCTGTCATGAACTTAAGGCTGAAATTGATATTTTGTATTTATTGACTGCCACAGGGGGCTCAAGGAAGAAAGCATGAGTCTTCAGTTGTACTCAACTGAATTAGCTCTGAAGACATAACTTTGTATATCGTCATGGATGACTGCATGGTATGAGATGAATGACAAACGGTGAATGTGAAACATCCATCCATCAATTTTCTTAACCGCTTGCTGCTAACAAGATCTAATCTAGCAAAGCTAGGTCATCATCATAGCTAATTGGTTGCACTGTAGCAGCCGTTGCTAAGATTGGCTTGCTTAGTGAGTGATGTGGCTTTGATAAGAGATCTAAGGGCTGAGGAGGAGGAAAGTGAGTGTATTCAAATCTTGGTAACAGTTTGAAAATTGCAAACTTGAATTGTACCACTGAAGCAACATTTCGAGGTATGATAGGGAAATGAAGCATATTTGACAACAAAAGTTTGATAAATATCTAGTGTGCCCATTCTTGTGTCTACTCTTGTATTTGCCAAAATTATTTGGCTCACTAATTTTAATACTTGTCGTCGCCATGTTTGGGGAGCATGTGACATCAGCGGGCCGTCACTCACATCCATTAGTTACTATTGAGTGAGATGCCAGATCGCTCATCTATGGATGTAATTCTGTCATCCAAACTGATTATTTATTATTTATTTAAACGGAAAGGATATAATGTAACCCCAGTTACATTACATTACAAGTTACACATGTCAAACCGTAATAAATAAATAAACAAACAGATGATTCAGTGAATATCCAACACAATTATTTCACAAGGGAAACACTGTTTGAGAAGTATTATTGTAAACTCTTCAAACAAAGGGTGAATACTTGCAGACAATGTGGCACCTCCACCTGTCTCATCTCATTCTTTAGCAAATACATGTCATGGATTCATGGACTGTCCATGAGTATTGAATTTGAAGAGTTGTGAGAATGACTCTGATTCGTTAAAATTATTATTTTTTTTAAATGCCGCAATTAACCAGGGTAGTTGGTTGGTCCTTGCGGGTGAAAATGGCTGCGAGTAGTAGCTGTCATGGCATTGCGACAAATACGTTCAGGAGCTATTACAAGCTTGCTTTAATAAAGCCAGTTGAAAAAAAAAAACATGTTGGGCTGGAATTTTTCTTGATAAACCATACATACCTGTATTTCTTCTCCTAACCATCACAAGTACACTTTAAAGGTCAGAACTACATCTGAGGCGAAAGTAGATGCAGGGAAGGGACAAGATCTTTGACCCCACAAACTCAAACTAACTGACCTTTGAAAAGATTTTTGTTTTATTTATTATACAGTATAAAGAATTTGACTTTGGTGGTTCCACTGTACCACAGTGAATTCATTCACAGCATTAAACAAAACTGAATTAAGCAGGCTAAACAAAAACAAAACAAAAAACAAAACTGAAAGTAAAGTAGACTATATGGAGCATGACCCAGGCAAAGATAATATAAATAAATGCAATAAACGTAGGCATGAGTACCAAATGAGATTGGCCACTACAGTGTACATGAATAGAACCACTGCCAAATCCTGTTTAGCTCCCGACAATTACCAAAACCAGACCAAACCATGTTGAATATCTAAATGTAAATCTGCAACCTGAAATAACTGCTTTCTTCTTGTTAGTTTGCAGCACAACACACCACATCATTTCCACCAGAAACATTCCCCAAAAAAATAACCACACTGTGGGCGTGACTAAAAATAAGAGCAAGAAATTGTGCCATGAGTTTTATCTGAAGAGACATGTAGCTCAATGCGTAGCCTGGATTATCAAAAATGCGCTGTGAAGTTGTTTGCCGACCAAGCAGCTGTTTCCCAGGGCACTTATTGCTCAGTGGAGTGTGGAGTGTAGCAGATTTGGACAATAAGACATTGAGGAAAAAAAAAAAAAAAAGGAAAAAAAAACTTTGGTGCTTTAAATAGGACCTAGGAATGGAAGATGTCTCATGTGAAATTGTGCTGCTGCTGTCGGATCAAATTAGGAACATGCTAAAGCAGAATCCACTGGGATTTGTAAAATGAGTAGTAGAGAAAGAAAATGTGCTTGGAGAGACACACCTGACAAGATACCTACATTATACTACATGATAGAGATAGACCGATATGCTTTTTTCAGGGCCGATACCGATACCGATTATCGGTAGTCAAGGAGGCAGATAACCGATATTTGAAGCCGATATTCATTTGCAGTAAAAGTTAAAATGTTGGCACCAAATTTTGGAATAATTCAAACCCTAACCGTTCTTTACAATGGATTCTCACACTGCACTTTTCATTTTACATCCTTCTATCTGCAATAAGACGTTGGTGGCGGGGGGATTTAAATGTGGGGGCCAATGTGACATTACCTTTTATAGCATTTGGGATACTTGTAGTTTTATTCTATAAATGTTGTATTTTTATATTTTGAAGTAATAGGAGGAACCCTGTCATTCAAAATGTGCATCAGCTGTGGCATTACTTATTACTACAGCAAAAAAAATAATAAAAAAAATTCCATGAGAAAAACTATTCATCCCTGAACACCATACAGTTCTTGTAGACCTTATTATGATTATTGTTATTGTTACCATATAGACAGTTTTGATAAGCTGAGGATCTTAAATCGAGAACAGCAATATCATGCTACTCCTCTCTACAAGAGAACTGTCAAAAGACACTTCATCATGTAGTTTACTGCCACTTAGGATGCCCCAATCAACGCAGAAAAAGGTCGAGTAAAATAACTTGGTTATAATAATAGTAAGAATAACTTGGTTAAACAGACATTGTTGCGGTGGACCGCTGCCAGTTTCTGCTGTTTAATGTGTTTTACACTTATAGACACGTGTGTATATGGGCACACGATTCTCTCACTACTGTACTGTACTGTATCACTTAATGGCACAGATGTACTTGTCTAAATAATAACTGGGCTGCAACATTGCTAATTCACATTAACAAGCACTATCTTAGCTGTACACAGGAATAGTTACTAACACACGAGAAAGTTATACAACACACCAAACATGAGCTCATTATTCAAAGTATGATGCACGTAACGAAATTACATCACTGAACATTAATTGCAGCCGTGTACGGCCGTAGATGTTACATATTAGTGGCATCCATTGAGAGGATAATGTCCCAACTGACGGCAGACATGACGTGAAAAGAGAGACAAAACGAGCAAATAAGCACACTATACTTTAGTGCACTTCTCTACTAATGCCAAACATACGGAAGAGAACACGTTCGTGTAGTTAAACGGTGTTTGAGACACTTCATTAGTTAGGAGCGGACTTTAACGAGGTGCACAACGAGCTGTCAATCAAATCGACGTCGAAGCTTAAGGCACACAATGGCAAACCAGTGCGACAAATAAACACAATATAAAGTAACTAAACGCTATTTAGTGTCACTGTGGCATCTCACTGCATAATAACCGCTATGCAACAAGTAGTGGACGTGACCCAGATTGCAATGTGTGCGTCACGAGAGGTAAATATAATGACATTACTCTACTCTTAACATGGAACTAGACAATATAATAATGACAACTGTTAATATTTGGAACCTTTCTAACAAACATTATTTACTTAATTAAGTGAAAATGTGTGTGATTCCCTCCCCGAGTAGTTCAAGTAGCGAATTAGCTACTGGGTGTTAGCCTCCATGCTAAGCTGAACACACCACTGTTAGCTAGCGGGGATCCAATGCAAGGCAATGCAGCTCCATTCATATAGTGCATTTAATACACAACATAATTCAATGTGTTTAGCTTATCATGGTGAAAAGTTCGGCGGAGTCTCTTTTAACTTACCTTCGAAGCATGCGTCTCGCGTTGTGTCCGTGGGTGCGTGTGTGACCGGCTACTGTGATACACGGCATACATATACTGATTGGTTCTGGCTCTTGCACGGCTAACCAATCAAATGCTGCTATGGGCGTTACGTTGCTGGAGTTGGACTCCATAAAAGACAGACGCTCTGGGCTGCATTCCAAGCGAAAAGACGGAGTTTTAAATGGATCGCTCATATCGGCCGTCAGATTAATAGAAACAGACCGATACCGATATGTACCAATATGTCAAATATCGGCCCATCTCTACTACATGATTCAATGAAATATAATTTTGGTGCCATGAGCTTAATGTTACTCATGTCAATCAAGAAAATACACTTAAGAAGTTGAATTGAATTCATTCCAGAAGGCAACCACACATTATGACCAGTATGGCAATTACTTAAGAAAGCCAGCATGTTCTGTGAAATGCCGTATTAACAGTGCAGTGATTTATTATTTCAAATTTCCTTGAAATGTCCAGTGACTTTATTCCCTTTGCAAAGAATTGGAACTGGTGTTAATAAAGTGTTACGGCAAAGTCACTTTAACCCAGTTGATTGTTCTAACGCGCAATTAACGCCTATGTGCCCCTTATTGACATGCCATGTAGTTGGGGAATTCCGTTTGCAACGGGCAGCAGATGCATCCATAGTATATGAATTACCCTCGAGAACCGCCACCGCCACCATACACAACTCGTCTAAAGAGGAGAAAGTTAGAGTGAAGGTGCCATTTGTTCTTTTAAACACTGCCAACCCCTCCTTGCTTTCAGAGGGGAGGGCACCACTAGGTTGGCTTATAACTGAAACATCTTCTAATTAGCAGATTAATCAGTCAGCTGTTCACAATGGGCACTCCTGTAAACTTATGTCCAATAGTTTGCAATTTGGATTTGGGTTCAAATTTCCCACCGTCTGCGGATGTGATGTCATGAGTGCGTTTTGTGCGTGAAGAATGCTGGGTGCAGTGGGCTCCAGGTGGAGGAGTAGAACCGTCACTTGCCTTCAGTGCCGGTTGGTGTGGATTCGCTTCTCCGCCTGGGAGAGCATGTGTGTATCTTACATGAGGTAAGATTGTGTGAGTGCTGATATATAAAAAAACAACAAAAAATTGTGCGTGCAGTTTTATTTTTCAGCCACAGGTGGCAGTAGCGATTCGAAATAGAATTTTCTGTGTTCAGTAGTTTTAATTTGGGGTGTGTGTGCGTGGGTGTGTGTGTGTGTGTGTGGGTGGGGGGGTGTTTTAAACAAATAATTAAAAATAATGTGTTTTATTAAATAGTAATATGAAACTGACATGACAATATGAATATTTTCTTTATAAAAATGAAATAAAAGTCTTTACTAGGGATGTAACGATAAGCGCGATATCGTGATATTGTGATATTAAAACTGACAATATCATCGTCATCTTCACGATATTTATGTAAATACAACACATTGTTAAAAAAAAAGTCAGGTTGATTTCCATTTGTGCAGTTCGAGCACCCTCTTGTGGCTATTTTTTTTAGTGCAATTTAATGTTCATTAGGGATGTTTTGGCCCTTCTATGTTTTAAAATCTACACTAATTGTCAGATGAAGGGGAATGTAATATACCTGTGAAGCAAGTCAATATGTGGAGGAACTCCATGTGTACGTGCATTAACAACATAACATAATAATAATAACATAATAATAATAATAAAACATAATAATAACAACATTGATGTCATGTACAAAAAAATGTGCTTTTTTTTAGTATGAGTTTGTTTTTTTTGTTGTTTTTTTTTACAATACTGTGACCTTTTTTAAATATTGCCAACCTCCACACAATATCGTGATAATTATCGTATCGTGAGCTTCATATCATGATAATATCGTATCGTGACGTTTGGATATCGTGAGATCCCTAGTCTTTACCTGACATATTTTACTATCACTATTGTAAGAAAAAAAACTCAACATTTCGATGCCTTCTCAAAACAATCGCCCAAGTCTAATTTTCAGATTTTTCAGGAAACATGAAAAATCATCATGAGGTGATTTAGGCAAAAAAAATGTGAGAAAAGAAAAACAAAAAAAAAGACAATTTATAATGTACATTGTTTAGCAATTATCAATAAATACATTTGGGGACTTCCTGCAAACACAACACAATCGGGTGGGACATTCTCTTGAAGCGTGATTGCTTTTTTTTTTTTTTTTTTTTTTTTTTTTTGATGTAAGTGTTTTTGAAGCTAGACAACACTTTGTCAACAGCATAGACAGAAAAAAAAATAATTGAATTTAGTGAATAATGGGGTGTTGGGAATCAGGTGCCCTCCTGTATATTTTAAAATTAATAATTAATTATGAGTAGGGCTGCCACAAACGACTATTTTGCTAGTCGACTAATCACCAACAGTAGTCGCGATTAGTCGACTAATCGGATCGGATCGTCAGCCTTCTTAAATAATTGCCCAAAGTCTTTTTTTCTACCATTTTTTCCTCAGAAAACCCCAAAAACTGAAACACATTCTGATTATGTATTCATTTCATTTTCATTTCAGGCATATAATTATATATGCATAAAATAATAAACTGTTCAACTAAGGATGTAGCCAATTTTAGCAAAGGTGGCCAGCATTTTTTATTTATTTATTTATTTTTTTGGCGACTGAGGCCAATATTTTTAAGGGGCTGACAAGCAAGCAGCTACTCTAATATAACCATCATTAGCATATAGCTTGAATTTGTTAAGATATATGTACAAGTTAGTAATAAAGATGGTGACAGGTGAAAGGTAAAAGAATAACAGTACATTCAACTTTTACTAAAGTGCAGTTTGTACCAGAATTCCTTGTGCAATCCAAAAACACAATTATGCCGATAGTACATTTGAACTTTTAGCTCAAATACTGTTGCCTTTAACATTTATAACAACAAATGTTGAGTGCATTTGAAAATAAAACCAAAACTAAATAGCAATTAGTAATATGAATACAACAAACATGAAAACAATATAAAAAATACTTTTCAGGCATGCACGTTGATGGCTTCATAATAAAGCTCTCCAATGAAGTGGAACGGAGTCTTTTAGCACTGTAACGTAGCGTTAAGACATCGTTGTCACATTTACTATTTAGCCATAACATCGCTGTGTTACAGGCCAAGCCTGGCCCTTTAAGAGCTGTAGTGCCGCACTTTGGCGCAGGAGGGCGGTGTTGTTTAGGAAAGAGGAGAGCGGAAGAGTTTGTGTGTGCGCACCGTCTGTCGTTGAGGATTGCTAAAATAAAAGTTTGTGTGAAACAACGAAAACGAGTCTGCCTGCTCAGTCTCCATACCATCGGTTAGGAGGTCCCTGGGCAGGAGAAGAGGACTTAACAGCTCTAACAACGTTGCACGTTTTATGTGTGTGCTAAATACTGAAAGTGCTACGCTAACCATCCAAATAACTTACAGTGGCTGAGATGACTGTCCCTCGCCGTGAGAAGGATTCGACAAAAGATGCTTCCATCTCAGCTGCCTTGAGAGGCAAGGTCTGTCTTGCATATTTTACATTGAACATTATTCGCTTAAGCGTCTTTATAGAAATGTTCCCAAACTTTCGAAGTCCGACGTCGGTTAGCCATGAGAGCATACTGTGTACAGCTGGTGCTGATGTCACGTCTGACCCGGATTAATGCTACTGCGCATGTGCGTCTAGTAAGAGCAGGAAGGAGGACGAGCGGCAGGCAGTCAAACAAGCGGTTGAGGCAGTTTTGGAAGAAAAAACAAATATAAGGCTGAATTAAATAAAATGAATTTTATATTCAGTCGGCAATTGAATTTCAGTGTCCTAAAAACCCAGCAGCACGTTCGCCTCCCAGTACTGAGGATGCAAGTTCGTGTCCGGGATCCTTCCTAGGTGGAGTTTGCATGTTCTCCCCTTGCCTACGTGGGTCTTCTCCGGGTACTCCGGTCTCCACATTCCAAAGACATGCATGGGAGGTTAATTGGCCGGCGGCCGCTCCGAATTGTCCCTAGGTGTGCTTGTGAGTGTGAGTATGAGTGGTTGTTCGTCTCTGTGTGCCCTGCAACTGGCCGGCAACCAGTTCAGGGTGTACCCTGCCTACTGCCCGAAGCCAGCTGGGATAGGCTCCAGTACCCCCGCCACCCTTGTGAGGAGCAAGCGGTCAAGGAAATGGATGGATGGATATAAACCCAGCATTTCCCCCATACCAGAATGGTTTGACCCAACTTGTCATGTGCCACCTAGATTCACCTGTCAATCACTTGAAAACTTTATTTAAATTAAGTTAATTATTTTATTTCTTTTTTAGAGCAGAGCTTTACTATGATCCCAAAAGATTAAACTTTATGTTGATAATCTGTATGTGCACAAAACTTTATTTATAATTAATTAATTTATTTATTTATTTTCAGTTGTGTCTTTTTATTTCCAAATAGTTCAAGAGACAACATAAATACAAATAGAGATCCAAATAAATAAATTAGACAATGACGGCACAGCACTTGGTTTTCATTTTTTTATTTATTTATTATTATTATTATTATTATTTTTTCCCCTTCAATCTTGCTTTGCGCGAGTTTAGGGGTACTTGGCCGAAAAAAAAAATATATATATATTTCACAGGGGGTACATCACTAAAAAAAGTTTGAGAACCACTGATATAACACATTTCATATAGGCAACTCATTGTGCTTGACCTGTATAAGACAAGCACAAATATTCGCAACAAGTTATGTCGGCCACCTAGAGGTGAATGAGGGATATTACAACTTAAAAACTACAGTCAATCCCCACATACAGTTCGGCCCAAAAGTATTTGGACAGTGACACAAGTTTTGCTATTTTAGCTGTTGACAAAAACTTATCCAGGATACAATCATACAATCAATATAGAATTAATTATTGACATCCAAATTGGAGCAGGGGTTTAGGAATTACAGCTCTTTAAAATGTAGCTGTCTCTTTTTCAGGGGACCAAAGGTAATTGGACAATTGACTCAGAAAGCTGCAAAAAAATAAAAACATGGGTGCTTCCCTCATAAACCGGCCATCAAATATGCAGTTAAAAGGTCTGGAGTTGATTCTAGGTGTGGCGTTTGCAATTGGAAGCTGTTTCTGTGAACACACAACATGCTGTCACAGAAGCTCTCAATAGGGGTGGAACAGCCCATCCTGAGGCTGACAAAAAAATAAATAAATAAATAACAAAGCCATCAAGCAGAGAGCAGAAATGTTAAGAGTGGCCAAATCAACAGTTTGGCACATTGTGGTAAAAACACAAACAAAGTGCACTGGTGAGCTTGTGAACTCAAAACGGCCTGCACATCCATGGAGTCAACAGTCGTGGATGATCACAGAATCATTTCCATGGTGAAGAAAAACCCCTTCACAACATCCACTCAAGTGAAGAACACTCTCCAAGAAGTAGCTGTATCAGTATTTAAGTCTACCATAAAGAGAAGACATCATGAGAATAAATACAAAGGATTCACCACAAGGTGCAAACCATTAATCAGCCTCAAAAATAGAAAGGCCAGAATTGACTTTGCCAAAAAACACCTGACGAAGTCAGTCTAGGTCTGGAACAGCATTCTTTGGACAGATGAGACTAAGATCAACCTGCATTAGAATGATGAGAAGAAGAAAGTTTGGAGAAGAATTGGAACAGCTCATGATCCAAAGCCCACCACATCTGTAAACATGGTGGCGTTAGTGTGATGGCATGGGCATGCATGGCTTTCAATGGCACTTGCTCACTCGTGTTTTTTGATGATGTGGCAAAAGACAGAAGCATCCCGATGAATTCTGAAGTGTATAGGGATATCATTTTTGCTCGGATTCAGCCAAATGCAGCAAAGTTGATTGGACGGTGCTTCATAGTAGAGATGGACAATGATCCAAAACATACTGCAAAAGCAACCCAGGAGATTTTTAAAGCAAAGAAGTGGAATATTCTTCAATGGTCGAGTTAATTACTCGATCTCTGACCAATCGAACATGCATTTCACTTTCTCACGGCAAAACTGAAGGCAGAAAGACATTCAAAAATACAACAACTGAAGACAGCTGCAGTAAAGGCCTAGCAAAGCATCACAAAGGAGGAAAGCCAGCGTTTGGTGATGTCCATGCGTTCCAGACTTCAGGCAGTCATTACCTGCAAAGGATTCTCAACAAAATATTGAAAAGTACCATTTTACTTTACGTTATGTTTAGTAAATGGATGGATGGATTATGTGTCCAATTACTTTTGAGCCCCTGGAATAAGGAGCATTTGCATAAAAATAGCTACAATTCCTACATGCTTAATCATATAGGCCTATTTCTGTTCAACCTCTTGAATTAAAGCTTAAGGTCTGCACTTCAATTCCATTGTAGTTATTTCCGTTTAAAACCAACGTGCTGGCATGCAGAGCCCAAATCATGAAAATTGTGTCACTGTCCAAATACTTTTGGGCCTAACTGTACATGTTAGGCACACACAGATTTGCATATTTGCACTTTTTTTGTGGGATATGTTTTCCCATTCACCCCATTCTTGTGGAAATTCAGCGTGTTTTTTTTTTTTTTTTTGGGGGGGGGGGGGTTAAAGAGGTGTTTTTTGTATGTTTTCCCAATGCATTTCAATGGGCATCAGTTATATGCGGATTTTCGCTATTTGCGGGCCAGCCCGGTGCATCACAAATATTGGGGGCTGACTTACCCTGCTATTCGGTGAGATGGACCAGGCATACAGTGACCTAATAAAGTCCTCAGAACCAGTGAACTCAGCTGGAACATGTCATGCATTAATTCAAACCTTTTAATCACTCTTGACTTAATCTGCAATGTCCAGCACGTAGCAACACATTAGCATATGACTTAGTCATGTTACCTAATTACTGTATAACGTGATGCTGGAGTAGTCTATTTGTGCACCCAAACAAACCTCCACCCCCATGCAAACACGCACACACCCACACACATTGCTCAGGGGTGTTTGACTCATGGGCGCGTGTTTGTAAGTTACGTACGCTGACTGCTTCAAGAAGACCACAAATGCGTTTGAATACGAACACTGTAAAAACTTGAACTTCTACAAATGCTAACATGTCGATGAGAGGTCAACACTTTTGATTTCTGTGCTAATGCAGATAAATGCATTTAATAATGTCCAGGAATTAGATTTGACACCCCACTGACAGTTTACATGCTGATATGTATGAATATTGTAATGATTATTATTACGTCATATTTTCAGCTATCCAACTTCTATCGGATCTTTGCACAACTCCATTACTTCCTGAACTCAGTAACACTCCTTCATTTCCTGTCTTTCATAAGTGGACAAGCTGATTAATCCAGGTGTGCCTGACCTCGACGTAACCACGACGACGATGGCCAGACACACCTGGATTAATCAGTTTGTCCACTCATGAAAGATAGGAAACAAAGGAGTGGTATAAAGTTCAGGAAGTAGTGGAGCTGTGCAAAGAGCCCATTAAATTGATATGTAACTGAGTTTGACTGCTTTAAAGGACATTATTGACATGACAAAAATGAACCTTTTGAACTCACTTTGTTGTTGACACTCACAAGGATGTTATGAAAGGGCAAATATCCAGTATCAATAGTTTTTAAAAACTTTAAACAATAGCATAACTTAAAATCTAATAAATAAACATGCAATAGTGACGTGCCTGATATTGGCTGTCACATTATGGTGCATTTTAGTAATTTGTTTGTGCCATCTTACCTTCATTGCAATACTTGTCTGCAGGCTCAATGGCTTTGTCATCACTATCAACTTTAGTTGCTCCATTGTGTCCTTGTCCTAATACAGAAGCCTTGCTTTGGTTCTGGCTCTGGGCTGCTAAGGGTCTTTGGACCAAGTTTCCCTCGCTGCCTGCTCTCATCAGCCTCTCTCCAATGCGCAGCATGCATGAGCGGTTACCTTGGAGGTCCTTTCTTAAATTGCAGTTCTGGGATCCTGCTGATCCGGGTCGACCCAGACGGGATGAGGACTTGGACATTTTACCCACCGGCTTGTGGAGAGCACTTACTTACTCCAGGGTATGTCTGTCTTCCTCCTCTTCTGGGACTGACTTGTTTTACATTGGATTTATGACTACACTTTCTCATACTTCTCGCTTTCTTCCCATCCGTTGCTGTTTTCTAATTTCTGTCCCAATCAGTCTGTCAGTCAGTGTCTTATCCAGTTTGTCTCCTTTCACCTCTCTT
This sequence comes from Festucalex cinctus, assembly GCF_051991245.1. Classification (NCBI taxonomy): domain Eukaryota; kingdom Metazoa; phylum Chordata; class Actinopteri; order Syngnathiformes; family Syngnathidae; genus Festucalex; species Festucalex cinctus. The sequence goes on from NC_135411.1 coordinate 42,577,202, forward strand.
TGGGAGGAAGCTTGTCCCAATCCTTGTATCGACTTGTGCCCACTCGTGCCTCACATTATCGATTAAAGGCTTGCAGCAGTAAATTTCGTACCACCGAATTGTCTTCCTTGGAAACTGTGAAAATATGAGGCTGCTTGCTTCTTTCCTAGAATGGTCTCTGACTGAGTGCTCCCACTGAGAGTCTAAACTCCTCTGGGAGAGCTTTTCCTCCCTACTCTCTGTATGCCTCTTTCTCAGTCACCTCCTCCCTCTCGCTCATCTTTCCCACTTTTAATCTTCTCTCCTTTAATCCACCTCCTTTACTCAACTCTCTTTCTCTCTCTCTCTCTCTCTCTCTCTCTCGCTCGCTCGCTCGCTCGCTCTCTCTCTTCAGGCTTTGTTGGCAGTTTACGTGACACTATAAATCCATCCTGATGTCTCTATAGTCACATTGTACAAGAAGCAATTTCTCGCCCTTCTTACTCACAAAAAACAAAAACTACCTTGTGCTTTCTGCTTCTTGATGCTTCCACTGGGTAATCATGGTGTTATCCCCCACAGCCTTTGCAGAAGATGATGTTTGCCACTTGTTCATTGAGCCATAAAAGCAGTGAGTTGCATGTTTGTGTGAGATTTTCTGGATTGAATTGATCTCTGGTCAGAAACAAAATTGATGGTGATGCTGAAGCAAATTTTATGCACACTTATCTTAAACTAATGTTGAAACGAAATTGTAAACTATTCTATAATTCAACCAATTAAGTTGAAGCTTCACATTGTTGATAAAGAGAGAAAAAGCAAGGTTCACAGAGTAGCACTTTGTAGAACACCCTTTTCAACAATTAAATTATAATGGCCTATACATATGTAATATGTATGCCACGTAAAAAAGAATGAATCAAGCAGTCCCCACGGCACCATATGGTAGATCTGGTGACTGTCCCATTTTTCCTTGGATTAAAATAATCTGGAAATTGTATAAAACTTTTGAGTGGAACATTTTGTACAGCATTACATAGCTCTCATAGTGGGCCACCTTCCTCCTCTACTCTTCTTCTATTTTATTTTATTTTTTAACTCAACAACATTATTGTAAAGTATGAATGTGACTGTGTATAAGGTCAGCCAGGGTTCAGCCTGTAGGGGTTAATGTTCATCACGCCAGTGGACATTCATAGTGGCTAAACTTTCCTCTGCTGTGCTATAAATGAAGGCCGACAGAGCCCAATTTGAGAGCACGACAGAGCAAGGGAGGGGGCGGGGAACTAAGAAAGAAATTGTATCTCATTTGACTCTTGTATTTTTCTGTTCTTCTCTTCTGCCCGGATAAACCAAGTCAGGTCGTATTCAGTATGCTTTGGAAAACAAACGAGTTCTGTCAGTCTCGAAGTCTTGAAGCTGGAATGGAGTTATGGAGATCTGATCCTGTTCAATCACGTTCTGAACAACAGCAACATCATCCTTGCTCCCTTGTAACGTCTCATTTAAATCCCCCACCACGTTTCATAAAATCACAACAATGGATTGTTATATAACGAAATGTAATTGTCCAGGCTCGAAAATGTTGGTTATTTCTTCACATCAAAGTTAAAGATAAATATTATACAAGTCTCCTGAAATCATACACTGTTCCAACTAAAAGGAACACACTATAATGACAAAGAAATTCAAGGGCGTCACAGTTGTATCTGCTGCTGTGTAAATGGGAAACACAAGTGGACTGATGGAAAAGAGAAATGAGCAAAACAAAACGAAAGTTACGAATGTAACTACGGTTCTATGAGTCACGAACGACCGCCGTGCTGGTTACAGCACCGCCATCTGGCGGTCGGGAGGGACGAAATAGAACCCCTATTATGGAATATTTTCGCTGGGGTGTTGTAGCCACAGGCCACTTACCTCTCCTTGTTATTTCTACTCATTGTTGTGCTGATCAGAGACATAACAGGGGATGCATACAGGCATGTGGAGGCCATACACACAGTAGCACTTAATCACACAGTGTTGTCTTGAGGAAAGGCACCAAGGTTAGATCTGACTGTGACTCATTTTTCCCCTTTGATTCTCAACCTAGTCCAAAATGTGTTCATGATTTAGTTTTTTCATTGATCATTCTTTTTTTTTTTTTTTTTTTTTTTAAATGAGAGCTCAGTATTGTTTATTCGGTAGTCTTAGAGATTCAACATGTCAACATCGTTGCTCTCTCTCTTTTTTTTTGTGTGAGTGTGCGTGTGTGTAACTTTGTGCTCATTAATTCACCTGAAACCTGGTAAAAATCCCAGACCCTTCACCTTAACGGAATACTTCAGAGTCCTGTCAGAGTCGTGAAGTTGTCAGGAGACCAGAGGAAGGATCAAAGAAGAGAGATGAAACAAAGTGAAATCCAGCACCAACCAGACACCACCTACTACCCTCAGAGTTACAAACTAGAATCTTTCACCAACCCCAGAAACATCTCAATTCCAACAAATTAGGGAGACCTCAAGAGACCAGAGGGAAGACAAAAGAAAGGAAGGATAGATGAAGTCGAGTGAGCTCCACAAACACCAGCCTCCACTGATTCAGCGACCAGTTGGAGAAGCAAATTCTGTTTGAATCTCAGTAGATGCTGGTGTGGTGGATCTGGCATGCATAAGAACCTCCACCAAAGAGGAGAGCCGGCGACCTCGGCCAGACAGACCCCAGGGCCTCCCAGGCCTTCATTGATCATGCCTAACTTATCATGTTAAGAATATAATAGTTGCCCTTTTTCACCAGTGTTTTATTTTAACTATCTTCATTAAGCTCCACAAATTACTGACTCTGCAATATAGCTTCATGCTGTAGTAGAGGTCATATTTCTTTTATTTTTTTTCCCCTATGACTTATTTTCAGATTTAATTCTGTCTTTCGAGTCTCTGTGTATCTCGGCTGTCATTTTGAAGGGAAGTATTTTAATCCTACAGTATATACAGTATGCCATCCTGCACATGATGGGTTATTTTTAGCAGTTCATCCTCCAGGCAACACACATACAGACTTAACACACACCTTAGGTACTAGAGGAGGTGCACTGTGTCTGAGTAAGTGTGACAAAGAAAGTAACCTCGGGGCAGAACGAGAGAGAAAGCAGGGAAACAAATAAGAGGAAATTAGACTTGACGCTTTAGGTTATAATGGGGATTTGCAGAAGGCAAGTCAGCTGACTCATACTTAAAAAGCAAACAACAGATTCGATGTGCAGGCTTTGCGATGACATACAGTACTGTATGTAAAAATAAAAGATTTACCGGTATTTAACCTTTGTCCAAGGACACCAGCCATAAAGAACATATTTTAACAAGTTTGGGATCAAACCATCATGTCATCATCAAATACAGGCTGTATATTGAAGAAATTGACACAAATCATTATCATTTAAATGTAGGCGTGATCCAGGTGTATAGTCAAAGTGGTTGTGTTGCCTAATGGACACTAGAGGGAGACAAGACGCAATTGAGCTCTTCAAAAGTCGAGCCGTGCTGAACAGGCATGGAGGAAGGAGGAAGTTATTTTCATAAGCTATGCGTCTGACTGTCCGTCTGCCAAACCTCCTTGCTCTTTGCCCGTCACCCTCCCTTCACCCCTACCTCGCTACCCGCGCCCCCTTTCTATCTGGCTAAGCTATGCTCACATCAGATTTGTTCTTGACCACAGATGGTCTATTGTTTTCAGTCAGTGGGGTCTGAACACACATGGCCTGCTCAATTCTGGACCCTAATAATAATAATAATGATAATAATAATAATAATAATGATGATAAACAAACACAGCAACACATACTGTTAAAATTGAACTTTCAGAGAATAGAAATTAGTTTTATACTATTTAAAAATTCCTGAGTTCAATTGAATATTATTTTTCAAACATGTAGCTACACATGTATTGCAGTTAGAACAGTCATCATGACTGCTCTATGTCAATATGCAATTACTGTATGATGCACCCATGTGGAAAAATTGGCACTTTGATTTTAATTTTTAAAGTTTTCTGATGACTGCTGTGCTTCAATTTCAGAAGTTTACGTTATTGCATTAGCTACAGATAGATGAAACTCCAAGTACTCCAGTAGTCTCCTATTATCTCACTAATGCTGCATTGGATTGAAAATATACTCAAGAGCCAGTAGAGGGTGCTTGAAAAGCACGGAATGCAATTAGATGACACCTCTCTTCCTCATGCAGTCGGCCTACTGTGTCCATAATGGTACACAGTAGTGCGCATAGTTTAGCCAGCTTTTTTTATTTATTTATTTATTTTTTATTTTTTATTTTTTTTATAAATCTTAATATATTTAAATTAATACAATGGAGCTCTCCCTGCAAACTGGAGAGGCGTGGTAAATCCTCTACTCATCCAGCAATCATAGGGCACATGGACGAACAACAGTTCAAATAGAGAAGAATTAATAAAAAAAAAAAACACAGCTAATGCCAGTCAAAGTTTACTCTCAAATTAAACTAAGCAAATGTTTTCCCCATTTGCCCTATTCAAAACAAAAACATTACAGTTTGCTAACTAAATTCTAACTATGTTGCAGGACTTTAACCATTTAATTAAGCAACGGACTGAACACAAACAATGCAGCGGTGATATCATATGCAGACACATAATATACCAGTACTTACAGTCATATATTGTTTATCCTCTGCATAGAACAACTAATATTCATGCTATGCCAATGACTTGAGAGAGGAGTTCAGGGGCTTCATTAATCAGAGAGTGCATAGAACAGATTTAAAATTTGCTTTTATAACTAAAATTTAGAATGTGTTTAAATAAACAACATCGGACACCTGTCGTATGCACACCAGTGCGTAATGACTGTTGATAAATTATCTTTTTCTTTCTTTCTTTCTTTCTTTCTTTCTTTCTTTCTTTCTTTCTTTCTTTCTTTCTTTCTTTCTTTCTTTCTTTCTTTCTTTCTTACTTTCTTATGTCCAACTTATGTCCTCCTTATGTCCAACTAGGTTTGTAAACCACTTGTTTAATTTGGGCTTGTTGGTAATGTCTCGAAAGCTGTTCAATCTGTATTTTCACGGTTCTGCAAATAGCCAGAACTGTGTGTAAATTGAAGTAATTTAATTCCAAATTAATGAATCCCATTCTTTGCGTGGGAATATTCGTACGCACATTTTAGGCACACTTGATAAATGAGGCGCCGGAAGTCTCAATGAAGATCAAGTTATATCATGAATCCTGGTTGAGTTCTCGGCTGTACACACCCTGCTGATTTTTTTTGTTTTGTTTTTTTGATTGGGTTTTGCTTCTAGGCAGGACTGCTTCAAATTAAAGTGGGAATAACTTCAGTTAATGGTGTGCACACAAGAAAGAGCAGAATTTCAATTGATGCAGTGTGACATCCATCCATCCATCCATTTTCTTGACCTCTTATTCCTCACAAGGGTTGTTGGGGTGCTGGAGCCTATCCCAGCTGGGTATGGGCAGTAGGCGGGGTAGACCCTGGACTGGTTGCCAGCCAATCGCAGTGCAGTGTGACAAAAACTGTCAATTATTTTTAATTCAATTTAATTATGTAAATTACTGCAAGTTGTGTATTAAAGTGCAATATTGTGGAGGGCTATAGCTTGTCATTTAAAAAATCATATTAAAACATGGGCGGCACGGTAGTCGAGTGGTTAGCACGTCGGCTTCCCAGTTCTGAGGTCTCCGGTTCGAGTCCAGGCTCGGACCTTCCTGGGTGGAGTTTGCATGTTCTCCCCGTGCCCGCGTGGGTCTTCTCCGGGTACTCCGGTCTCCTCCCACATTCCAAAGACATGCATGGCAGGTTAATTGGGTGCTCCGAATTGTCCCTAGGTGTGTGTGTGAGTGTGGATGGTTGTTCGTCTCTGTGTGCCCTGCGATTGGTTGGCAACCAGTCCAGGGTGTCCCCCGCCTACTGCCCAGAGCCAGCTGAGATAGGCGCCAGCAGCCCCCGCGACCCTTGTGAGGAATAAGCGGTCAAGAAAATGGATGGATGGATATTAAAACATCTTTTACCCTCTTTTTTTTTTTTTTTTTTTGCTTAGTGGAACAGATTAATGGCATTTCCATTCAATTCAATGGGAAAAAGATTATTTGAGCTACAACATTACCACACTAAGTGTGGTGTTTATCAACTTGGATTGAAGTAGTTTAATCATTTCAAGTACACACATACAACAAGAACACAACCTCCATCCCTCACTTCCTAAACTTGAATACAGTTATCTTTTTCGCTGTCCAATTTACTTCCCATTATCATAATTCCTGGACCAGCCCAGCAGTCACTCACACTTCCACGTCACTGCATTTCCAACAGATGCTCCTTTTCACACTGAAACTCTGACTTGCTAACAGGTATTATGAATAGAAAAGGGAGGCTGAAGTAGATTCATGATGACTGGAAGTGAATACAGAAGGGCGGGATGCGTTCTATGTTTACAAGGTGGAAACAGAAAAAGAATTCTGACATACAGCCTAAAAGGATGGGGAAAAATAATTGACAGAGGATAAAAAGGTGGGGCTTTGAGCCTGGGGGTGAAGATGGAGGGTGTAAAAGAGAGAAGGGAAAGGACAACTGAGAAAAGCCCAAACCTTCATCTTAACTCAACAAACATCACAGATCAAAATCATATGACAGACTGTGGAGACACAGATTTAAGTTTGTTTAATTAAGGAAAATAGAGGCATATTGTTTAGCCCCCAGGGCAGACTCATACAGTAGAGAAGCTACGCCAGAGGGGACGGGGGCGGGGCCACATCTCCAACCACCAGTGGAGTTACCCAATAGATGCTCGAGGCCGGGGCCGGCGGGGGCGAGGGGGTCGGTCGGACTGTTCCTCATGCAGGGATTATGCAGCTCAATCAGACTCTGGCAGATTATGTCTGACCGAAACAGACTCAACATGGGAATGAGATTAACAGCTATTTTCTAAATAATTTTGCTGGGTGAAAACAATCAGCTTTGTGATTAAGGGGAGCGCTGCAGGCATCAAATGGCTCACAGATGTAAATGCGATGATTTAAGGAGATCATTCTGCCACGCAAATCCTCCGACATCCATTTGTTTCAATATGTTTGGAAGGTTTGTTTGTAATTAGTCTGATTTTACTAATCCAAAAACTTTAATATAGAGCTCCCATAAACCAATTAGGGGCTTTGAAATGTGTTCCCATTGAGTATAATTAAACCTTTAATCCCAGCTAAGTTAATAATAAATATTTTAGACATCAGTAGTTGAATCAAAGTATTAAATTACATTCTAAAGCATTTTACAGGTCTGTGAACACTCTGTTGAATCAACAGCTTAAAATAAATCTATAACAATTTTCAGTTTAAATTCTTGACAAAATGGTCACTTTAGATAAGTACACATTCAAGATCAATACTTTTGTCTGAGTGTGTCGTATTGTTGTGGTGTCATCCAAAATCTCCCAAGCAATACTGGAACTCAGAGTTAATTTAAAGCCAATAAACAATTTATATGACCAAAGTTGATATCAAAAGGCAATGTGAAAAAGTATGATATCAATAATTATTTGTTACGATAATCCCTGCAGGAAAAGCGGCTAAGAAAATGGATGGATACTCCCTGCACATAATTTGTATTTCTTCCTCTGTGAAATGAAGCCTGATCTGACCAATTAGCCATTCAAACTGCCCCTATCATAAAACCTTTATTAATTGTGCAGGCTTTTTTAAAGTAATATATTCCATCCATTCAGTTATTTAATCAATGTCATAATTATTATTTTTTTAAACAAAACATCCACACATGCTGAAACTCATGTGCAATGTTATTTTGAACCAACATTTCTGCCGATGTGAATGTGATTATGAATCTTCTTCACTAAACATATTCCCACTTAAGAGTCACAAAAAATATCACAAAAAGCAACCCCAAGAGTTGTATTTACACTGTAGCAAAACAACTGTGGAATTTACAAGAAATAACAGGCAAAAAAAAGCTAATTCTTGTAAAATCTGATTTAATTATATGTACTGTGAAAATCTATTACTGTATATTACTGTATTTTTACTATATTTACTGTATATAAATTACATTTACTTGCTGTATTTACTTTTTTTTTTTTTTTTAAGAAAACAGCAATACAATGCACTGTAGTTTACAACTGTTTCTTGTAAATAAATAATACACTATGTCGTCCATCCATTTTCTTAACTGCTTATTCCTCACAAGGGTGCTGGAGCCTATCCCAGCTGGCAGTAGGCGGGGTTCCAGCCAATCACAGGGCACACAGAGACGAACAACAATCCACATTCACAATCACACCTAGGGACAATTCAGAGCGCTCAATTAACCAGCCATGTATGTCTTTGAAATGTGGGAGGAGACCAGAGCACCCGGAGAAAACCCACACATGCACAGGGAGTACATGCTAACTCCACCCAGGAAGACCAGACTCCATCTCACGCCCTCAGGACTGGGATGCGTTACGTACGGGCTAACCAGTCAGCCACCGTGCCGCCCTCGTTGTAAAATCAATCCTCGTTCTGCAGCCGAACACATTAATGACTGAGCTGTAATGCTTGTTTATTGGAGAAATGGGATGTGAAGACAATGCAGATTGCCTTCGCGCTAAAATATTACTCAGAAATTCCCTGAATTCTTGTGCTTGCTCCGATGACAATACAGGGTCTGCTATTTGCTTCTTCTCCTCTACCCAGGGCTGGACTGGCCATCTGGCATACAGGGCAAATGTCCGGTAGGCCGGCCTCTTTTGGGGCCGATGCAGTGCTTTTTAATTATTATTTTCCTACATTTTACCCCAAGAGACTGGCCCACAATTTGGAAGGACCAGTCCGTTAATCCATTTTGAATATAGATAGCAAACAGAAACATAATCAATAAACGTCAGTGGCAGAACCACTCATAGGCAAGAGTCGGGCTGGGCTGGGGCGGGCCTAAGTCAAAATTGCCAGGGGGGGGGGGGCAGTCCAGCCCTGCCTCTACCTGCCAAAATCGAACAATCTTTACAGTATTTACATGTAAGCAACATATAAGCCACATGCCAAAACATATCTGCTGTAAAATTCATGGTATTTGACCGCTAATTATACAGCAAATTACTGTACCTTTTAACCCACACTGTAGTTTGTTTTACCCATAATACATCGTGGTATACATTAAAATACTGTAAAATTTAGAAAATTAAGATAATGCTGTAATTTTTTACTGTAGATTTTACAGAAATGTGTTACAGTGTAGTTATAAGCGAAGCGCGCATCACGAATTCAAGGTGCATTATGGGTAGCGGTGTGGTGCATTGTGGGTAGTGTTGTTCCGATACCGATACTGGTATCGGCAGAGGTGCCGATACTGCATTAAAACAGTGGTATCGGTATCGGTGACTACTCACAAGTAACATGCCGATACCATTAATTCCAACGCTAATGTAGGATTTTGGATGCAGCATCTTGTGTCTTGCTGGTGCACGACATTCACTGGTATGTGACATGTTCACTGCATGCCCATCTAAGATACCCTATTGGCCCTTGAATGCTCTGAACCAATGGCAGGACAGCTTTTTCATGCTGAGGAAAAAAAATCTTAAGTATCGGTATGGTATCGGTATCGGCCGATACTGCTAAGCTGAGTATCGGTATCGGGAGCCAAAAAACAATATCGGAACAACACTAAGTGTGTGTAGGCGAAACAACCAAACGGTCATTGAAAATGAATTGGATCCAATGGAATCGGCTCTGATAGAAACGTTTCAACCGTTGGAAAGTTGCTGTTTTTTATTAACATGCTAGCATGTGGTTTACTGACATCGGGGAATATGACTTGCAAGCTTTAAAGTTTACAGTTAGGCAAAGATTGTCACCACTCTAATCTCCGCCATTCAAATTGATAGGGTAGTTGGTAGCCACGTTTTTTCCCTCGCGCATGTGCAAACTTAATGCACACTTCGCTTATAGTTAATTTTGCTATAGATGCCTGCTAAACAGAAGTCTCTTAAAGGGGAAGTCAAATGTCAAAAAGAGGGAAAAACCTCCAGCAAAACTAAGAAAAAAAATGTGGAGCACCAAGCAATCCATCTATCAGACAAACAAATCAAAAATAATAAGTCTCACCTCTGTTACATGGACTGCACAAGATAGAGCAGAATTTGTTCTCTGAGTTTGAGCCATTCAGAGGGAGCACCCAAAACCAAATTCAGATCCCGCATTAGCATCTTGTCCAGGGGGAATTGGCTGAAGATGAACTTTAAAACAATTCAGATAATGAGGCCCCAAGAGCAGTCTGAACTAAATTTACCTTACCGTAAACCACGCCCGCATGAGCTAGTAAACCAATCAAGACGCAAAACGTCACGTCTCCAACAGCATGTGCGTTTTGCTGTGGACCAACAAAAGCAATCCAGCTCCCGGTGGTGCATTGCGTGGTTATCCAAAGCCAAGAAAAAATAAATAAATAAAAATGGTTCAACGCTGTAGTCACGGCTTGTATAAGAATGATAGCCTTTATCCCGATTGACTAACTGGCATCCTGCTGTAGTCACGGCTTGTGTAAGAGAGACACAAGAGAGACACTGTCCGGTTTATTCCCTTCGCTAAACCCTCAAACAAATACGAGAAATGTCTGCGTTGGATGAAACTTTGTGGAAGACCACACACATGACCAGTCGAATCCCTCCAAAATGACCAGAAATTACTACGTCTGCACTAAAGTAATATTCTCCATTGTTGTTTTTAGCCAAAGGCTAATGATAGCTCTGGGTAGCTAACCGTCCACACGTTTGTTGACTTACTATTTACTATAAATGCCAACAGAGGAAATGTGTATTTCCTTTTGTTTTTAGGCAAAATTGCATGGGTAGGGAGTGAAGATACCCTTCAAAAAAAAATGTAAAGCCCACTTTGCTTGCTTCGAAGACAAATATCGGCGTCCTGAAAATACCTGACCAAGGAAGATTTGACAAGTTTTCCATTACTGTGAATGCACTTCAGCTCATCTGGACCGGTTAATGTCGGAGGGCGCTGCTCGTCACATTTAGTGGGCGGGGAGGGGCGTACCACAGTAAGGTCAATTCAACCAGCGATTTTCTTGCTTTTTACTATCCTCTATACATCACTTCAAACAAGGGAGCCATGGCTTGCTTGTCACTAATTGGTACCAAACAAACCAATTGGTTAAAGGACAATTTTACAGCTGTATATTGCTTATATACTGTATTAATTCAAAGATACTTGAATTCATTCTCTCAAGGCAGTTATTTTGTTGTTAATCTTATGTTTGACCTTATGATATTGCATCTAAAATCCGATCATCTGTAAATGGTTGCAATTTCCAATTGCATAACTTTCAACTAACATAGTACGTATATGTATATTAAATTGTATTATAACCTTTATGATATTTGCAAAGATTTACAAGCAAGGCTGTAAATTAACACCCGTCAATCCGTCAAATGTGGGTTAAAATTCATTTTGACGGGTGGTCATAAAAATTTACAAGCCAAGCTTGTAACGCGAGAGTCATAGACGTTGGTTTTTTTTGTTTTTTTGTTTTTTTTATTTTACAAAACCCGGAAGTTAAGTGATCATTGTTGCATCAACTTCCAGTATAGTTTACAGCAAATGGAGCGATGCCGTGGGCAAAAAAAAAAAAAAAAAAGGCAAACGCTGTATGCTCTTACTGTGTTTTAAACTTCATTAATTCATTTGTTTGCCTGCGACACAGAACTAAAACAGAAATGGAGTGATTCAGCGGGATTAAAGACCACATTATATTATCAGATGGGCAGCAAGCAAGTCTACAGTAGCATTTCACCTCCGAGGTTTTTCGTGTTGGGGGGAAATAAATGGCTTGTGGAAATTGTGTTTGGCTAGTAACGTTCGAGTCACCAGCCACGTTGGCTGGTCATCAAAAAAGTTAATTTAGAGCTACAAGTAGCACACTGCCTAGACCAAAACCAGTCTCAAATAAAATGCTAATTTGTGGAACCCAAGGGAATTTAAAAAAAAATAAAAATAAAATAAAAAAATCCCATTCCATATTTATATTACAATAATGGCCATGTCAGTCCTAAGCTGCTTGGTCATGACCAACACTTGTTAACAATAATGAAATAGCATTAAGCTTGTTAGATCATGTTATTATGGTGAAATTGTATTAACCTCCACGCGATTTCAAAGTCTTCAGTTGTTGGCGTTGCAGGCTAGCTGATGGGAGTGCAGACTGGAGGCAAAGCTTAGATGATGACTGACACCCTGAATGTGCATTCCACTTCATTTGCTCTGTGCTTCAATTCACTGACGGTAGTCCTTTCATCCTATTAGCTCCAAATTCCTATAACTGGGTCTCTAAATGCACGGGCCCCCATATCAAGGCCGATCCCTGCTGGGAGGGCATATGGGCTGCTTTGTTGTTAGGAAGGGAGTGTGTGTGCAGGGTCCACCAATCGCTGCCCTCGCCTGGGGAGTTAAACAAATTGATTGGCAGGCTAGTGGCGGCCAGTTCCAGACACTGTGGTCCCCATTCATCCCAACACAGAGCTCAGAAAGCTGTATGGTGAGCCAGCTGAAAGGATGGGTCTGAGGCCACTCAAGGAGTCATATAGGCGGAGGTGGGTCCAAGTCGTATTTGAGTAAGTCGGTTAAGCGAGTCATAAGTCAAGCCGTGCCATCTTGCTTGCACAGTGGAATAATAATTTGGTGGCAGAAAGTCGATCTAAATTTATGTCTCCTCAAACCACATCTAAATGTTGGCGCAGCTCATGGATCATTTGATCGAGAGATTCCGACATCGTATTTCACTCAAAAATATGACAAGTTGCATCAAAACCTCTGAATCACTCTCAAAATTAAGTCAGTTAACACATTATTATTAAATTATTATCATTAGGAGAAGCTAATGGCGGTGGGTGGCGGGGTCTACATGAGGTCCGGTGACATATTGTTGTATGGCGCTTTACCACCGGACCGTTCCACACCGAAACGGCATTTTTTTTGTGCCCGGATGTTAGTGTCTTTATGGTACCCTTTCGGGGCCGAGTGGTTTCATTGTAACCGCTTTTTAGAACCATTTGTGGTTCTGCAGCGCTGGTCGTCTGGGGACGAGCCGCGTCATCACTGTCAACTGGCACATGCCCATTTCCTTGTTTTTACGTGAGAGAGGCAGAGGCACCCGCCGGTCTTCGCCAAAGTCATAAAAATACAGTATATACAATAAATATAATAACAACGCTGAACTATATTTACAATTTAAAAGGTACTTGTGGATGGATTTGTAATGTTTGTAGTTTATAAAAAAAATCACACAATACTGTAGAGTTCAGACTCGCACCCAAAATCCCCTTTCGGTATCTGTGTTTACATTAACATATGCGTTCCGCTTGAACTTGAATCGGTTACTCAGTTCAATTCAGTTCAATTTTATTTATAAAGTGCCAAACCACAACGAAAGTTGTCTCGGACACGTTACTCATGGAGAATTTCAAAGACCACACTCCCCACTTATTAAAAGATGAACTGAGCCCCACCTGGTCCCCAACTGAACTGGCGGGGTTCACGAGGGTTCCATGGGCGCTCGTCCAACCAGTCTACATGTGGACTTGGAGAAGGCATTTGACCTTGCCCCTTGGGGTGATCTCTGGGGTTGCTTCAGGAATATGGCATACTGAACCCCCTGATACAGTCTGTTTGGTCCCCGTACGACATCTCTGGGGTTGCTTCAGGAATATGGCATACTGAACCCCCTGATACAGTCTGTTTGGTCCCCGTACGACCATGCCATGGTGTACCATAGGTTTTAGGTTGGCTGTTTGGGAGTTGTCCTGAATTTCCTAATTGCCATCTCGCCCCTGGCAGAACACGCAATTCTTGTCAAAAAAAATTTCTTAGAATAGTGTTATAATCCACTCCATTGTTTCAATAGATTTCGGCTGTAAATAGAACATAGCAAAAACTAGGGATGGGTGAGTACCGATACCAGGTATCAGTATCGGCCGATACTAGGACACATTTCACGGTATTGATTAGTGTTGTTCCTATGCCCTTTTGAAATTTTATGTATCATAAGTACTAATGGTATCGGCACTTGGTATCGGTATCAGTGAGTACTGAAAAGAAGTGGCATCGAACGTCCCTAGCTAAAACACAAAAGCTAAAACACAAACCTTTCAATTAAATAAACATGGCCGTTCAGAGTAAGATAATGAATAACATTCACCTGAAGAAAACAAAATAATTTTGTCTTCTCATGATTATTTATTGCTTTTATTCTTGGCATACAAGTTTCAACTAGACATTGTAGCCAAGTACAAAAAGGTCTGGTTACAACATACACATCGCTTCGGTCATCAGCCTGTGCCAAGGGGCAAATGGCTCATTGCCCATACACATTAAACACACCAGCAATTAGCCACGGCCGGCCAGGCAGCCAGCAAGAGACCAACAAATGAACAAGTACCTCTTGCCTACCATGCCAGCACATGGACTGAAATCCAGGTGCATCCCAAACGACACATCTTTTTCCTCTTTTTCAGAGTAGTATCAGAGATTCAGTCATGCTTGAGACAGTGATCATCAGCATTCACACTCATAACCTAATGAGTGTGACCTCTGACTCTGGCTGAAATGATTCCTCCTCACTTCCTTTTATGCCCTGCTTATTTAACCTTTGTATTTGACTGTCAGTTTTCTAACCTGAATGAAAGTTGGTGTTATGGGGGGCTTTGTCGCCTTTGCTGTATTGAAAGGAATCTGGACTCCTTCCAGAAGAGACAGAAAGGCCCATTGAGTTCAGACTTCAGAGTGTTTTTTTTTTTCTTTTCTTTTCTTTCCTTTAGTCAAATATGATCTCTACTTGCAAAACACAGTTGATGGACTTCTGGGTGAATGAAGTCAAACTAAAATCTGTGGGAGGTTTGGGGAAAGGGGAGGGGGGTGTGGGGTTGGCCTCCCAGACTCACACATAAGCACACACACTCATATTTAGATAATGACTTTACCCGTACATTTATTTATAAAAAAAAAAAAACATGGCAAAAGAGCAGACAAATTGACTCTTGAGCATGAATATTGACTGTAATTTGTAATGCATGCAAAAAGTCATTATCGCATATGTTCAAGAAAATGCAGTACATAAGTTATAGTTCTAAAAAAAAAAGAAAAAAAAAATCTTTCCTTACCCTGAATAGAATATCTAATGCAATATATAATGAAAAAGGTGGTAAGATGTTTTCTGCATATTTTGCAAACCGCTGATATGGAATGGAGTTATGAAGTTCAGTTGCTAACACTAAAAGAATATAATATAATAATAACACATTTAGTTTTGCATATTTATCCAGAAGGACATTATTTGTAATCTTCATCTAAAAGCTACACCTCCATTCCTCACCTCCCCCACCCTCGCTTCCATGCTTACCTCCTTTCCCCCATGGCTAATTACTTCTCTGTTGTCGTTTGCTATCTATGTCTGTTATGGTACAAATTAAAATAAATAAAAGCTGCAGACTCAGGACAATTTACAAAACATTCATCAGTCCTTGTAGCGTTTGACACCACTTTTATTTGACCATTGTTAGACTAACTGTGGGAGCTCTCTGAGCGAAGATAAACAAAATACAGGTGGATTAACAGCTTTCAAGGGCTTCTTTATCTAGCACAAATGTTTGACTGCTGTTCAACATGCTTATGTAACTTGGCTGGCTTCCTCAAGGGCTCGACCAGAACTGCTCGCAAGACCCGTGTAAAGCTTTTCTGTCAGGGAATGATGAATCATTCACACAGAAGTAGCCATAAGCTCCGTGTGTGCAAACAGATCAGAAATTACACTGCAGGATCTGGATGGCACTGTAACCTTACATAAGAAATCGAGGCGCTGCATAGTGACTCGTCAGCTTCAGCATTCTTGTCTCCCTCTGTTAAGTGCGGTGTTGGGAATAATGGCTAACGGTGTTAGGTAACTTTGTTCTTTTTTCATAAATTGACTAATCTAACTAAATATTCTCCCCATATTTGAAACGCCGTTTTTGTTATTTTGCGTTACAATTTATTTATAGGTTTGCGCACAGTTAGAGGCACTCTTGTTGTCGGACCTTCTCACAATAAATGTGTCTTGACAGCTGAAATGTGTAGTGACTTTTATTTTGGAGATGCTGCAGGAAGCGTGTCACAATGTGACGGACGTGTCTTCCTTCTGGACCTTCACAAAGCACATGTTAGCATTTTAGCAAGCGCCCCTCGCCTGGAACTCATTCGGGTTTGACAACTTTGACAAGAGTGACATTAATTAAAATAACAGTAGAAACGGCTGCCATGAGGAGCGATTTGTTGACAATTCTGTTTCACCAAGAACCATTAACATTGCGACTCCACAAGCACCATATGACAGCGATAAAGAAAACATAAGCTATAGTGACACACTCGACTTGTGTAATTAATAGCGGCAACAATTGTATGTCTTTTTTCACAATTGCTAAACACGTGAAAAGTATTGAAAGAATTATCCAGTCCCAGCAAATCAAACTGACCGAGCCGATGAAGTTGAGGTCTGTCGGGAGTACCAAACGAATTAAAGTGAGAAACGGTGTATAGTTATAAAACATTTGTATGTGAGTGATGCATGTTAAGCCTAGAGTTGGGCAATTTGATGACGTAATTCAATCATTAAGCATGTCCTTAAATATATAGAATTATAAACTGAAGATATATCACCATACTTTCTTAACTGAAAGTATACAAAAGTATGTTATTCAGAGAGATTGTTGTGTTTCAGTTTTGTTTGAGTTGGGTTTTGTTTTATTTTGGTGAGAGTGTTGGTTGTCTGGTGTTCTTGTGTGTTTCCCCTGTCTCGCTTATGTCTGAGTAGGTCCACCTGTGTGTCATCCCCCTTCCCAGTGTGTGTTGCTAATTGGTTCCCTCTGCCTGCTGTGTTTCCCACCTGTGTATTGTTAGTGGCTCGTCGTGTTTGTATTTAGGGAGTGGTGTTTGTTTCACACGTCGTGGGAGTATTACCTAACCTTTTCTTGTTTTGTCCAGTTAAGGGTGCTAAGCTGAGTTGTAGTTTTACTACGTCTGGTCAAATTTTGCTACATCTGGTCAAGTTTTGCTACATCTGGTCAAGTTTTGTGACATCTGGTCCAGTTTCGTTACATCTGGTCAAGTTTTGTTACGTCTAGTTTATCTACGTCTGGTCAAGTTTCGTCACGTCTGGTGAAGTTTAGTTACATCTAGTTTATCTACATCTGGTCAAGTTTCCTCACGTCTGGTCAAGTTTTGTTACGTCTAGTTTATCTACGTCTGGTCAAGTTTCCTCACGTCTGGTCAAGTTTCCCTACGTCTGGTCTAGTTTCTCCACAAGTCTCCACATCTCCTCCAGTCTCCACGTCTCTACGACTTCTCAAGTCTCCAGCCTCCTTGTCTACTCTTGTCTTCTCCACGTCAACCCAAGTCATGTCATGCCAAGCCATCTGTTAGGGTCTGGGTTTTAGTTTGGGTTTTTCTTTGTAATGTTTTCCTTGTGTCTCTAGTTCTGTCAATGTCTTATGTCCACCTGTGCTCGTTTTCCCGTTCCCTTGTGTTTGTCCAATCAGCTCCCCAAGCCACTTGTGTAGTGTCCAGGTGTCTCTTGTTATATCGTTAGTATGTGTATTTAGTTCCCTGCTTTCGTTCAGTCCTCGTCGAGTCTTTGTTGTTGTTGTTGTTGTTGTCCTGTCGTCGCCACAGCTTGTTTCCCTGAGCCTCTGAGTCCTGCCCGTTTAGGTTTCATCTAGTAAGTTTAGTTCCCAGCTTTAGTTTGCACTTTGTATGTTCTTTTGCACTTTGTTTGTTTATGCGTTAAATTAAAATATGTTTAAGAGCACCCCTGCTATGCCTTTCTTTGCTTCCCTCCACTTGGGTCCACAATCTCCCGCAAACCCTAACAGAAAGACTCGACCAGCAATGGACCCGGAGGGGGCAATGGTGCAAATCCACCACAACGGCCTTTCTACGGAGGCTAAGCTAGATGACATCGTGCGGTGTCTAGCTTCTGCCAGGGATGCATGGATTCGCGCCCTCCAGTCTCTCCCTGATCCAGTCCTGGCGGCGCAAGGCCAGCGGCCGCCACCCGCACCAGCTTCAGTTCCGGCGGCACAAGGCCAGCGGCCGCCACCCGCTCCCGCTCCAGTTCCGGCGGCGCAAGGCCAGCGGCCGCCACCCGCTCCAGCTCCAGTTCCGGTGGCGCAAGGCCAGCGGCCGCCACCCGCACCAGCTCCAGTTCCGACGGTGCAAGGCCAGCGGCTGCCACCCGCCCCAGCTCCAGTTCCGGCGACGCAAGGCCAGCGGCCGCCACCCGCACCAGCTCCAGTTCCGGCGGTGCAAGGCCAGCGGCCGCCACCCGCTCCCGCTCCAGTTCCGGCGGCGCAAGGCCAGCGGCCGCCACCCGCTCCCGCTCCAGTTCCGGCGGTGCAAGGCCAGCGGCCGCCACCCGCTCCAGCTCCAGTTCCGGCGGCGCAAGGCCAGCGGCCGCCACCCGCACAGGCTACAGTTGCGGCGGCACAAGGCCTGCGGCCGCCATCCGCACCGGTTCCAGTTCCGGCGGCGCAAGGCCAGCGGCCGCCACCGGCTCCTGCGGCGCAAGGCCAGCGGCCGCCATCCGCTTCAGCTCCTGCTCCGGCGGCGCAGGGCCAGCGGCCTCCATCAGCTCCTGCTCCGGCGGCGCAAGGCCAGTGGCCGCCACCAGTTCCAGTTCTGGCGGCGCACGTAATGCGGCCGCCACCCGAGCCTGTTACGGCGGCGCAGGAAAGGCGGCCGCCACCACCCGCACCAGTTCCGGTGGTGCTCATCTGGCGGCCGGGACGCCCTCCTGACTGGCGATGCCCAGCATCGCTCATCTGGCGCCCAGGACGCCCTCCTGATTGCCCCTGATGGTGGACAGCGTTCCCGCCTCCATGCCCCCCTCTGCCCGCCCTCGTTTTGGGTCTTGTTGTGTTTTTGGACATCTGGGATCTGTCTTTGGGGGAGGGGTACTGTTAGGGTCTGGGTTTTAGTTTGGGTTTTTCTTTGTAATGTTTTCCTTGTGTCTCTAGTTCTGTCAATGTCTTATGTCCACCTGTGCTCGTTTTCCCGTTCCCTTGTGTTTGTCCAATCAGCTCCCCAAGCCACTTGTGTAGTGTCCAGGTGTCTCTTGTTATATCGTTAGTATGTGTATTTAGTTCCCTGCTTTCGCTCAGTCCTGGTCGAGTCTTTGTTGTTGTTGTTGTTGTTGTCCTGTCGTCGCCACAGCTTGTTTCCCTGAGCCTCTGAGTCCTGCCCGTTTAGGTTTCATCTAGTAAGTTTAGTTCCCAGCTTTAGTTTGCACTTTGTATGTTCTTTTGCACTTTGTTTGTTTATGCGTTAAATTAAAATATGTTTAAGAGCACCCCTGCCACGCCTTTCCTTGCCTCCCTCCACTTGGGTCCACAATCTCCCGCAAACCCTAACACCATCTCCATGTCATGCCACGTATGTCCACATTCTGCCGGGTCGGTCCCGCCAAATTTGTCCAGGACTTTCCCAGTCAGTCCACATTCAGTCCAGTCAATAGTTATTCTCATACCTGCCTTTCTCCCCGGCTGGTTTCTCCTGGTTTCGCCTTTGGGGAGTTCTTTCAGTTTACCTAAATAAATGCACATTACATGCACCAATCTTGTCCACGCATCCCAACGAGTCAATTTCTGCTTCCGCAATGTTAAGCATTGCGTCCGCCCTTGCGGAGAAAGAGGGGAGCCACTTCGATTGGCCAGCAGTCGTTTGTGTTCTATGCAACAACGGTTAGGGATGGACGGATCGATACCAAAATATGGATATTTCGATCCAGCGTGTTCAGTTTTAAGTGTCGATCCCCAAGCTAAACTATCAATATTTGCAAT
Source organism: Festucalex cinctus (assembly GCF_051991245.1). Lineage (NCBI taxonomy): Eukaryota > Metazoa > Chordata > Actinopteri > Syngnathiformes > Syngnathidae > Festucalex > Festucalex cinctus. The sequence goes on from NC_135411.1 coordinate 42,597,046, forward strand.
TTGCAATTATTATATTTTCTTTATCTCTATTTTCTTCTATATTTTTGTGTATACGAGCTACTTTTTCCTTCCGCCTTCTGCACGCATGTAAGCAGGTGCACCTGTGTCTGCCCCCGCCCACTTTTACTTCCCAAACCCATGTCAAGCATGCTTTTCCTTCACCCTTCTTTCCAACACAAACAAACATTTGGAAGCAAGGTGGCGGCGGCATCGTTGGCATCACTTGATGATGTTGAGTGTGGTTGACTGTAAAATCATAACTATGTTGCATTAAGATTTTTCTTAAATTATTATTATTTTTTTTATTTTAGTTAATAAATATATATTGATACTAGGGGTGTGAATTGCCTAGTACCTGACGATTCGATTCGTATCACGATTCACAGGTCACGATTCGATTCAATATCGATTAATCCCGATACGAATTTATAAGTCGATTGTTGCGATTTTTTTTCATTCAAATTTAGAAAATACTAATCAGTAAGCTAGTAGAGTGTAAGATTTATATGAAAATGTATTATTTATTTATCTGAAATTTCAGTCTTATAGAGGTTGTAATTTGTTTCATGTTTGAACAGCATTGAAATAAAATATTAAGACTGAATGTTCCGTTCATATAACATTCTTCCATGCTCAAGGTGTGAATCCTTAAAAAAAAAAAAAAAAAAAAAATCGATTCAGCCAATTATTGAATCGATTCGAGAATCGCGCGATGTAGTATCGCGATATATCGCCGAATCGATTTTTTTTAACACCCCTAATTGATACCATACCGATACTTAAGGTTTTTTTTCCTCAACATGAAAGAGCTGTCTTGACATTTGCTCAGAGCATTCAAGAGCCAATAGTATATCTTAGATGGGCATCCAGTGAACATGTCACATATCAGTGAATGTCGTGCACTAGCAAGACACAAGATGCTGCATCCAAAATCCTATATTAGCGTTGGAATTAATGGTATCGGCATGTTACTTGTGAGTACTCACCGACACCGACACCACTTTTTATTGGCGTATTGTATTGGCACCTCTGCCGATACCTTTATCGGTATCGGAAACAACACTAGTATATATATATATATATATATATATATATATCGGTATTGCGATATTCGGTCTCAGTATTACTTGGTATCGAATCAAATCCAAAATCACTGGTATCGCCCATCCCTAACAATGGTACACAACACCGTCATCATGTATAGATGGTGGTGACATCCTTTTCAGACATGAACATTCATTTATTGCTTGCATCTGCTTATTTCTAAAGCAGACAAAACTTTTTCAAGTTGAACTATTGTATGCTGTTATTGTCCTGTCATATTTTTTTTATCACATGCAAGAAAAAACAAGCAATCGTTGTTAACTATGGGCTTATGAATGCCTTTGAGGCTCTTGTGATTAAGGGCTACAAAAATAAGATGGACTTGACTTGATTTTGAATAAGGCACGCTGTTGTCAGGTAAGAAATTTTTTTTTACTTAAGAATATTCTGGCGCATGCATGGTGAAGTAACATGAATCCACGGGTTCAATAACCAACAAATGACTTGTGTCAAGTCATCATGCATCCACATCATCAAAATGCATGGTAGGAACTGGTATTATTTTATTATTATTTCACTGTGGCAACTTCCGAAACAAAGTAATCAGTAATGGCATAGTTCACATCCCTTTTTTTTTTTTTTGTCAAATCCCAATCTTCCAAAGAACGTTGCTAAACGTTTTCTCTTTAACGATGCATTGTTAATGATTGAACAAACAAGTCGTTTTTAGGTCTTCTGAAAAGGGATGATTTTGGAGGGAGAAGGACTCCACCTGACGCCAACAATATATAATCATCATGAGCAATTACAGGGTCAGATTAGTGAAAGCTGTTTCCTACTCCATATGTCAGCGTGTATTTGAACAACCAGTCATCCATTACAATAGATGCCAATAGACCGGAGCCTGCGTTACAGAAAACCAACAGGCAAATAACGGCGTGACACACCAAATGACTTTATTGGGTTTTATCAGCATTACCATGCCAGCACACAGCCAGTTAAAGATTAACTTGCGTGTACCTATTGATCACTACAACACATGATAAATAGGTGACATCGGGTTGTAATTTACTGGTTTTTTGTTTTATTATGAGGTTACAATTTCCTGGCTAGCCATTGTCAGTTTGGGTGACATCGAGTGTATTGATTACCACCTACCATATACTGTGCAATATCATCCAACATATTTTATAGCACTTTCTTCATCCTTGGAATTTGTTTCTAGCTCCTGATGTCCTTTTTCTTGATGTTGATGTTGCTCTTGTTGACTGCATTGGGACAATTGAGCTGTCATGTGGTTTTGAGAAAGAAAAATAAAATGTCAACCCGGAAGAAGAGGCCCACTTTCTCCTCTCTGGTCACCTGCATGATCAAAAACTGCACAGCACCATCAGAGGAAGCTCTGCAGTGCCCATTGCAATCTCACATGCCACATCCAGGACAAGGTGGAGATACTCTGAAAAGGCGATAGTAAAAAGCTGAAATTTTCAGGACTGAATTGTGATCAGTTCAAACAGAATTTGTGCAACAAATAAAACAATTGCATCATTTGTAGACATGGTAAGCTGTTACTTGGTTTGCTATCATTTTGCTTTCATCCTGTACTAACATTATCTGCTTGATTTTATCTGGGGCCTTTTTTTCTGGTGTTTTTAGACCCCAGCATTTCGTAGATCTTTGGTTTTTGTATTTTTTCTTGTGCAGTCATTTAAGTGACTCTGCTCTTTCAGACCAATTTTTTTTTGTTCAGCCACTGATTGTATTGAGCTACCCTTTATAGGTATTTCATTTTGTGCTCGCTCTGCTCAGTGGTCATTCTCAGATGGTGGACTGGGCGTATATGATGATAGGAAGGTGAATGTATGAAGGTCTTCCAATTCAGACCTACCAGCTTCACTGCAGAAAAAAGTATTTGTCTGACGGAGTCCTTGTAACCTCATCATAGGTGTTGTATTTGCGCCTGTAGAGAAAAAAAACTTACTTACTTCCAGGTCGGCAAAAGCAATAGATACTATCCAAATGACCCCTGGCACTCGCCGAAAAAAAAAGAAGCTGGAAGTTTTCTGTTGACGAAGATGACAAAGAAAATGTTAATCAATCAATGGTTGAAGTAATAACTTAGGAGATTTTGTGTCATTATTTAGTTATTTATTTTTAATTCATCATCATATATATATATATATATATATATATATATATATATATATATATATATATATATATATATATATATATATATATATATAATTTTTTCTGTGTATTTTCAGTGAATGTTTTGTGTAATATTTTTGTAGCATATAATATTGCATGTTTTTGTCTGATTTTGTTTCTTATATTTTTGTCTTTTTGTGTCTAACATATTTATATATTTGACTGATTTGTAGTTTTTGTGTAATATTTTGATAGAAGTTTTACAATTATTTGTTTTGTCTTTGTATTTACATACTTCAAATATATGTATTTTTCATCTCATATTTGTAATTACTGTTTTAATGTAAACACAAAAATATATTATTATTATTATTATTTAATTTAAATTTATTAAAATTCAATAATTAGTTGCTATTCATAGCGTTGTTGTCTGTTTGATGATTGATTTGAAAGCAAACAAGAAACATCACAAGAAACCTGTTAGCTTTAACAGCAAGTTAACAGCCGGTTAAAGTTAACAGAGTTTTGAACAAGAAGATAAATGCCGTTAAAGTTAACGGTCAGTTAAATCTACTTTACCAGTATTTAAAGATGTAACCGAGTTTGCAACGGCTACATGGTGGCATACAATATGATATACATGCCTGACAATTTCAATTCATATAAAAAATGATATTATTTGGCGTAACAGTGACAAGCGCAAGCAAGTTAATGTTCATGCTAATGGTTGCAGTTAATGATCCTGCTTCCAAGGTAAGAATATATATTTCTTATAAGGTGTAGAGAGACAAGCAGGTGCAGTCTTTTAACCATAGTATATCTTTGCTCTCCCCCACAGTATTATGTTGGACCTTTGTGTCCTGATGGTGGGCCTCTCAGTCTTAGCATGCAAACACATATATACATTCACAACAATATTCTTACAATAATAGCACATTTACTCAATAGTCGCTGCCCTTCCTTCCTTTCATTGAGTTTAAATAGAAAATGTATTATTATTATTATTTTTAGTTTACTTGAGTGGCTCTTTCTTAAGTGTATTAGAAGTAAACATTCACATCCCTCAAGAACTCTTTGGCCACTAATCATCCTTGTGAGGACAATGTAGCTTTACTAATAGGTGCTATATTCAAAGAAGTGGTCAGTCTCTGCAGGGCCTCAGCACAAGGGTTCATGATGGCAAGGGCTTATAGCTGCGAGTGAGTGGTGCCTTATTATACAACACAATTGCCGTGCTTGAGACAAAACAGCAAGTGCATTATTGTTTTAAGAACGACTGACTCTGGTGATGAATACAATTCAGCAGGTGAGTAATACGAAGAACATTAATAAACCATCTCAAGAAAGAAACTTACTACAGCGAAAACAACAAATTTGGTCAAAACTTGTGTATTTTATTGGTGTACTCAATGTAGTGATTATCAACATTATTCACAATGTGCATTGCTTTGATACCGATTAATCCCGATACGAATTTATAAGTCGATTGTTGCGATTTTTTTTCATTCAAATTTAGAAAATACTAATCAGTAAGCTTGTAGAGTGTAAGATTTATATGAAAATGTATTATTTATTTATCTGAAATTTCAGTCTTATAGAGGTTGTAATCTGTTTCATGTTTGAACAGCATTAAAATAAAATATTAAGGCTTGTTCCGTTCATATAACATTCTTCCATGCTCAAGGTGTGAATCCTAACCCGAAGTCAGACGTTTTGTTGAATATTTTTCCATTAAAACTGGAAATTTAAAAATCGATTCACACACACACACACACACACACACAAAAAAAGGTAATGATGATAAGACGCTGAATCGGTAAGACTACCGAATGAACAATTCTGAGCTCTTAAAAAAAAAAAAAAAAAAAAATCGATTTTTTTTATTGAATCGATTCGAGAATCGCGCGATGTAGTATCGCCGAATCGATTTTTTTGTAACACCCCTAATATATATATATATATATTAAGAAAAATCTCAGAATTAAAGAAAACCCAACAAATAGGAAGTAGATTGTTCTAATAGCTTTCTTTGGTCCTTGAATACAATTTTTCTCCTGTAAAATAAAACTGTTAAACAAAACAATCAAAACAGACACAGCTTTACAGGCATCATATATTCTTCTATTAGAAGCAATTATTAATAGCGGTGAAGAGAATGGATGGATGGATGCTTACAGGTTTAGCTCTGCTCACAAGCACCACACTACAGCAGCCTGGTTTGCGAAGCCCCGTGGCGGGAACTTGAGATGATACGCCAAAGGTGTACATACAAATAATATGCTATTTGAATTTGTCTCTGCAAAGTGCACAAATTACATTTGAGTTCACCAACAAGTCTCAAGCAAGTATACATCCTAAAGAAAACTTGGCTATCGTCCATGTTTATAGTCCAGCTAATGAGCATTATATTAAACTGTTAAAGGGATACTTGACTCATTGAGCCCTTTTCAACAGGAAGAAGCGAATATTTTGTCTATAATGAATGTGATGACTTCATTATTTTTCATAAACAATTAATACCTTTAAAAACCTTGCCACTTCTTATCGAGTGAAGATGACATCACCTGTGCTGAGGAAATAGGTAACAGCTCAGTGGCTCAATGGCTCAGTTTGATAACCAAACCCAGGAAACAGGTGAGATGTGATTGGTTGTTAACAATTGAAGACGTCCTCTTAACATTAAATGTCAAAAGAATTAACACATTAAGAGGTGCTCTTTAAATTTGGTGGGCAAAAAATGTTGAGAAAAAAACTTTTAATTAAACAATTAATCCTGATTAATCAAAATCAGAAGTGATTAATCTGATTTAGAAATTTAATCATTTGACAGCTCTAACCAAAATATAAAACACAGTTGGGATCAAATTAACACTTTCACAGCTAGTAAAATTGATCTTCTTTTTGGCCCTGTAATGCATCTATTTTATCTGTGGGTGAATGTAATGAATATGTATTTATGTTCTAAAGAGGAGAGCGGTGGTTGCAGTGTTGACACAATGGCGGTGAAACGTTGCCAGGAATCCACTGTCAATGTGTCACCTGTGCCATGATAGGTTCAAGTCTATTCATCTCTTAAATATTTAATCAACAACACCTCATGAAATGTGGTTACTGCATTAGTACTATCAGAAAAGTAAAAAAAAAAAAAAAAAAAAAAAAAAGTGGCTGCTGCACGCATATACCGTTCTCGCCACTATTGATTTTTTGTTAATGTGCAACGGCTGGTTCAGCACAGAGTCAACAATGAAGTTCATTCATTGGATTTGTCCAATCAGCATTTACCAACAACATCAGGAATGCGCACACATGCTGCTTAAACAAATGTCTATAATATTTTTTAAATCCCTACACGCAGCTTTTAAACATAATTAGATGAATGAATTTCGTGAAAAATATTTGAATTGAGATGACCCACCAAACTAATAAGATATTTTGACTCAGTTTAATTTCTTGTAAAACACAAGCTGGACATGGATTTTTCAAAAAAAAAGATTGTATGATTGCAAAAACACATTTAAATCACAAATCAGAGCATCCATCCATCCACCAATCCATCCATCCATCCATCCATCCATCCATCCATCCATCTTCTACCACTTATCTGAGATCGGGACGCGGGAGTAGCAGCTTTTGGAGGGAAACCCAGACTTCCCTCTCCCCAGCAACTTCAACCAGCTCCACCAGCGGGATCCCAAGGTGTTCCCAGGCCAGTCAAGGGACATAGTCCCTCCAGCGTGTCCTGGGTCGTCCCCGGGGCCTCCGGGACATGCCCGGACATGCCCGGAACACCTTCCCAGAGAGGCGTCCAGGAGGCATCCGAACCAGATGCCCGAGACACCTCAACTGGCTCCTCTCAACGTGGAGGTGCAGCAGCTTGACTCAGAGTCCCTCCCGGATGACCGAGCTTCTCAACCTATCTCTGAGGGAGAACCCGGACACCCTGCGGAGGAAAGTCATTTCGGCCGCTTGTATCCGGGATCTTGTTCTTTCGGTCACGACCCACAGCTCGTGACCATATGTGAGGGTAGGAAGTTAGATCGACTGGTAAATCGAGAGCTTCGCCTTTCGACTCAGTTCTTTCTTCACCACAATGGACCGATACAGATTCCGCATCACTTAAGACGCTGCACCGATCTGCCTGTCGATCTCCAAATTTAGAGCATCATATGTCATATTTCTGTTGAAAGAATGATAGGATAGTAAAGAAGAAGGAGAAGGTGCTTCAAGTACATCCATCCATGTGTTGTCTATGCTGCTTATCCTCACTGTGTTTGCAGGGGACCTACAGCATATCGCACCTGAGGCAGGGTCCACACCAGACTGGTTGCCAGCTAATTGCAGGGCACGTATAGACAAACACACCTCCAATATGGACAATTTTGAGTCATTAATAAAACTGAGAAGGGTGCTTTTGGAATGTGCCGGAAACCAGAGTACCCAGAGAAAAACCATGAACACACGGGGAGAACATACAAATTCCACACCGGAAGGTTGTAGCCAAGATTCAAACAAACCCAAACCTCAGAACTAACCATTCAAGCACTTTGCTGCCCATTTAAGTATGAAAGCAGAAAAAATGTAAAAATGCCTTGCAGTTACTTTTTAACCCTGTATTTGGATTAACCACAATTTCCTTCAATTAAAGAAAAACAAAACTGAGCCAACTGATTTTTTACAATAAAGAAACCATGATTGCTGAAGACTCCACCAGCTGCCACCAAGACTGGCTATCAACGAGCTTTGGCAAATACAATAACAATTGTTTTCTTGTGTCAATGAAAAAACAGCTTTATTGATGAAGAGTCAAAGATTCTGGCCTTATCAAAGCATTGACCTGACAATACATTGAGGCAGAGCAGAATATTGAGGGGCTGCAGGACTGAACTGCACTTGAGAACTAGTGGATCGACTAAGTGACAATAGTGCGTCAGACGAAACTACACACACTAAAAGCCTTTGAAGAGGGTGGAAAAAGGAGAATGATAAGCGTAGAGGAGGTTTCATTCATTAGTCCCTGAGCCTTGTCTGCTGCCGCCCCAAGTCCACGAACCTCGTCTGCTGCCACCTCAAGTCCCTGAACCTCGTCTGCTGCCACCTCAAGTCCCTGAACCTCGTCTGCTGCCACCTCAAGTCCCTGAACCTCGTCTGCTGCGGCCTCAAGTCCTTGAATCTCATTTGCCGCCGCCTCAAGTCCCTGAACCTCTTCTGCTGCAGCCTCAAGTCCCTGAACCTCATCTGCTGCGGCCTCAAGTCCCTGAACCTCGCCTGCTGCCACCTCAAGTCCCTGAACCTCGTCTGCTGCCACCTCAAGTCCCTGAACCTCGTCTGCTGCGGCCTCAAGTCCTTGAATCTCATTTGCCGCCGCCTCAAGCCCCTGAACCTCTTCTGCTGCAGCCTCAAGTCCCTGAACCTCATCTGCTGCGGCCTCAAGTCCCTGGACCTCGTCTGCTGCTGCCTCAAGTTCCTGAACCTCGTCTACTGCTGCCTCAAGTCCTTGAACCTCGTCTGCTTCCGCCTCAAGTCCCTGAACCTCGTCTGCTGCCCCCTCAAGTCCCTGAACCTCATCTGTGGCGGCCCCAAGTCCACGAACCTCGTCAGCTGTCGCCCCCAAGTCGCACGAACCTCGTCTGCTGCCGCTCCAAGTCCACGAACCTCGTCTGCTGCGGCTTCAAGTCCCCGAACCTCATCTTCTGCGGCCTCAAGTCCCCGAACCTCGTCTGCTGCGGCCTCAAGTCCCTGAACCTCGTCTGCTGCGGCCTCATATCCCTGGAACTCGTCTGCTGCGGCCTCAAGTCCCTGAATCTCATTTGCTGCCGCCTCAAGTCCCTGAACTTCGTCTGCTGTGGCCTCAAGGCCCTGAACCTCGTCTGCTGCCACCTCAAGTCCCTGAACCTCGTCTGCTGCCACCTCAAGTCCCTGAACCTCGTCTGCTGCGGCCTCAAGTCCTTGAATCTCATTTGCCGCCGCCTCAAGTCCCTGAACCTCTTCTGCTGCAGCCTCAAGTCCCTGAACCTCATCTGCTGCGGCCTCAAGTCCCTGGACCTCGTCTTCTGCCGCCTCAAGGCCCTGAAACTCGTCTGCTGCTGCTTCAAGGCCCTGATCCTCGTCTGCTGCTGCTTCAAGGCCCTGAACCTCGTCTGCTGCCACCTCAAGTCCCTGAACCTCGTCTGCTGCGGCCTCAAGTCCTTGAATCTCATTTGCCGCCGCCTCAAGTCCCTGAACCTCTTCTGCTGCAGCCTCAAGTCCCTGAACCTCATCTGCTGCTGCTTCAAGGCCCTGAACCTCGTCTGCTGCCCCCTCAAGTCCCTGAACCTCATCTGCGGCGGCCCCAAGTCCACGAACCTCGTCAGCTGTCGCCCCCAAGTCGCACGAACCTCGTCTGCTGCCGCTCCAAGTCCACGAACCTCGTCTGCTGCGGCTTCAAGTCCCCGAACCTCATCTGCTGCGGCCTCAAGTCCCCGAACCTCGTCTGCTGCGGCCTCAAGTCCCTGAACCTCGTCTGCTGCCCCCTCAAGTCCCTGAACCTCATCTGCGGCGGCTTCAAGTCCCCGAACCTCATCTGCTGCGGCCTCAAGTCCCCGAACCTCGTCTGCTGCGGCCTCAAGTCCCTGAACCTCGTCTGCTGCGGCCTCAAATCCCTGGAACTCGTCTGCTGCGGCCTCAAGTCCCTGAATCTCATTTGCTGCCGCCTCAAGTCCCTGAACTTCGTCTGCTGTGGCCTCAAGTCCCTGAACCTCGTCTGCTGCCACCTCAAGTCCCTGAACCTCGTCTGCTGCCACCTCAAGTCCCTGAACCTCGTCTGCTGCGGCCTCAAGTCCTTGAATGTCAATTGCCGCCGCCTCAAGTCCCTGAACCTCTTCTGCTGCAGCCTCAAGTCCCTGAACCTCATCTGCTGCGGCCTCAAGTCCCTGGACCTCGTCTGCTGCCGCCTCAAGGGCCTTGAACCTCAAGGCCCTGAAACTCGTCTGCTGCTGCTTCAAGGCCCTGAACCTCGTCTGCTGCTGCCTCAAGTTCCTGAACCTCATCTCCTGCTGCCTCAAGTCCTTGAACCTCGTCTGCTTCCGCCTCAAGTCCCTGAACCTCGTCTGCTGCCCCCTCAAGTCCCTGAACCTCGTCTGCTGCCACCTCAAGTCCCTGAACCTCGTCTGCTGCCACCTCAAGTCCCTGAACCTCGTCTGCTGCGGCCTCAAGTCCTTGAATCTCATTTTCCGCCGCCTCAAGTCCCTGAACCTCTTCTGCTGCAGCCTCAAGTCCCTGAACCTCATCTGCTGCGGCCTCAAGTCCCTGGGCTTCGTCTGCTGCCGCCTCAAGGCCCTGAAACTCGTCTGCTGCTGCTTCAAGGCCCTGAATCTCGTCTGCTGCTGCCTCAAGTTCCTGAACCTCGTCTCCTGCTGCCTCAAGTCCTTGAACCTTGTCTGCTTCCGCCTCAAGTCCCTGAACCTCGTCTGCTGCCCCCTCAAGTCCCTGAACCTCATCTGCGGCGGCTTCAAGTCCCCGAACCTCATCTGCTGCGGCCTCAAGTCCCCGAACCTCGTCTGCTGCGGCCTCAAGTCCCTGAACCTCGTCTGCTGCGGCCTCAAATCCCTGGAACTCGTCTGCTGCGGCCTCAAGTCCCTGAATCTCATTTGCTGCCACCTCAAGTCCCTGAACTTCGTCTGCTGTGGCCTCAAGTCCCTGAACCTCGTCTGCTGCCACCTCAAGTCCCTGAACCTCGTCTGCTGCCACCTCAAGTCCCTGAACCTCGTCTGCTGCGGCCTCAAGTCCTTGAATGTCAATTGCCGCCGCCTCAAGTCCCTGAACCTATTCTGCTGCAGCCTCAAGTCCCTGAACCTCATCTGCTGCGGCCTCAAGTCCCTGGACCTCGTCTGCTGCCGCCTCAAGGGCCTTGAACCTCAAGGCCCTGAAACTCGTCTGCTGCTGCTTCAAGGCCCTGAACCTCGTCTGCTGCTGCCTCAAGTCCCTGAACCTCGTCTCCTGCTGCCTCAAGTCCTTGAACCTCGTCTGCTTCCGCCTCAAGTCCCTGAACCTCGTCTGCTGCCCCCTCAAGTCCCTGAACCTCATCTGCGGCGGCCCCAAGTCCACAAACCTCGTCAGCTGTCGCCCCCAAGTCGCACGAACCTCGTCTGCTGCCGCTCCAAGTCCACGAACCTCGTCTGCTGCGGCTTCAAGTCCCCGAACCTCATCTGCTGCGGCCTCAAGTCCCCGAACCTCCTCTGCTGCGGCCTCAAGTCCCCGAACCTCGTCTGCTGCGGCCTCAAGTCGCTGAACCTCGTCTGCTGCCACCTCAAGTCCCCGAACCTCGTCTGCTGCGTCCTCAAGTCCCTGAACCTCGTCTGCTGCGGCCTCAAATCCCTGGAACTCGTCTGCTGCGGCCTCAAGTCCCTGAATCTCATTTGCTGCCGTCTCAAGTCCCTGAACCTCGTCTGCTGCTGCCTCAAGTTCCTGAACCTCGTCTGCTGCCACCTCAAGTCCCTGAACCTCGTCTGCTGCGGCCTCAAGTCCCCGAACCTCCTCTGCTGCGGCCTCAAGTCCCCGAACCTAGTCTGCTGCGGCCTCAAGTCGCTGAACCTCGTCTGCTGCCACCTCAAGTCCCCGAACCTCGTCTGCTGCGTCCTCAAGTCCCTGAACCTCGTCTGCTGCGGCCTCAAATCCCTGGAACTCGTCTGCTGCGGCCTCAAGTCCCTGAATCTCATTTGCTGCCGTCTCAAGTCCCTGAACTTCGTCTGCTGTGGCCTCAAGGCCCTGAACCTCGTCTGCTGCTGCCTCAAGTTCCTGAACCTCGTCTGCTGCCACCTCAAGTCCCTGAACCTCGTCTGCTGCGGCCTCAAGTCCTTGAATGTCAATTGCCGCCGCCTCAAGTCCCTGAACCTCTTCTGCTGCAGCCTCAAGTCCCTGAACCTCATCTGCTGCGGCCTCAAGTCCCTGGACCTCGTCTGCTGCCGCCTCAAGGGCCTTGAACCTCAAGGCCCTGAAACTCGTCTGCTGCTGCTTCAAGGCCCTGAACCTCGTCTGCTGCTGCCTCAAGTTCCTGAACCTCATCTCCTGCTGCCTCAAGTCCTTGAACCTCGTCTGCTTCCGCCTCAAGTCCCTGAACCTCGTCTGCTGCCCCCTCAAGTCCCTGAACCTCGTCTGCTGCCACCTCAAGTCCCTGAACCTCGTCTGCTGCCACCTCAAGTCCCTGAACCTCGTCTGCTGCGGCCTCAAGTCCTTGAATCTCATTTGCCGCCGCCTCAAGTCCCTGAACCTCTTCTGCTGCAGCCTCAAGTCCCTGAACCTCATCTGCTGCGGCCTCAAGTCCCTGGGCTTCGTCTGCTGCCGCCTCAAGGCCCTGAAACTCGTCTGCTGCTGCTTCAAGGCCCTGAAACTCGTCTGCTGCTGCTTCAAGGCCCTGAACCTCGTCTGCTGCCACCTCAAGTCCCTGAACCTCGTCTGCTGCCACCTCAAGTCCCTGAACCTCGTCTGCTGCGGCCTCAAGTCCTTGAATCTCATTTGCCGCCGCCTCAAGTCCCTGAACCTCTTCTGCTGCAGCCTCAAGTCCCTGAACCTCATCTGCTGCGGCCTCAAGTCCCTGGACCTCGTCTTCTGCCGCCTCAAGGCCCTGAAACTCGTCTGCTGCTGCTTCAAGGCCCTGATCCTCGTCTGCTGCTGCTTCAAGGCCCTGAACCTCGTCTGCTGCCACCTCAAGTCCCTGAACCTCGTCTGCTGCGGCCTCAAGTCCTTGAATCTCATTTGCCGCCGCCTCAAGTCCCTGAACCTCTTCTGCTGCAGCCTCAAGTCCCTGAACCTCATCTGCTGCTGCTTCAAGGCCCTGAACCTCGTCTGCTGCCCCCTCAAGTCCCTGAACCTCATCTGCGGCGGCCCCAAGTCCACGAACCTCGTCAGCTGTCGCCCCCAAGTCGCACGAACCTCGTCTGCTGCCGCTCCAAGTCCACGAACCTCGTCTGCTGCGGCTTCAAGTCCCCGAACCTCATCTGCTGCGGCCTCAAGTCCCCGAACCTCGTCTGCTGCGGCCTCAAGTCCCTGAACCTCGTCTGCTGCCCCCTCAAGTCCCTGAACCTCATCTGCGGCGGCTTCAAGTCCCCGAACCTCATCTGCTGCGGCCTCAAGTCCCCGAACCTCGTCTGCTGCGGCCTCAAGTCCCTGAACCTCGTCTGCTGCGGCCTCAAATCCCTGGAACTCGTCTGCTGCGGCCTCAAGTCCCTGAATCTCATTTGCTGCCGCCTCAAGTCCCTGAACTTCGTCTGCTGTGGCCTCAAGTCCCTGAACCTCGTCTGCTGCCACCTCAAGTCCCTGAACCTCGTCTGCTGCCACCTCAAGTCCCTGAACCTCGTCTGCTGCGGCCTCAAGTCCTTGAATGTCAATTGCCGCCGCCTCAAGTCCCTGAACCTCTTCTGCTGCAGCCTCAAGTCCCTGAACCTCATCTGCTGCGGCCTCAAGTCCCTGGACCTCGTCTGCTGCCGCCTCAAGGGCCTTGAACCTCAAGGCCCTGAAACTCGTCTGCTGCTGCTTCAAGGCCCTGAACCTCGTCTGCTGCTGCCTCAAGTTCCTGAACCTCATCTCCTGCTGCCTCAAGTCCTTGAACCTCGTCTGCTTCCGCCTCAAGTCCCTGAACCTCGTCTGCTGCCCCCTCAAGTCCCTGAACCTCGTCTGCTGCCACCTCAAGTCCCTGAACCTCGTCTGCTGCCACCTCAAGTCCCTGAACCTCGTCTGCTGCGGCCTCAAGTCCTTGAATCTCATTTTCCGCCGCCTCAAGTCCCTGAACCTCTTCTGCTGCAGCCTCAAGTCCCTGAACCTCATCTGCTGCGGCCTCAAGTCCCTGGGCTTCGTCTGCTGCCGCCTCAAGGCCCTGAAACTCGTCTGCTGCTGCTTCAAGGCCCTGAATCTCGTCTGCTGCTGCCTCAAGTTCCTGAACCTCGTCTCCTGCTGCCTCAAGTCCTTGAACCTTGTCTGCTTCCGCCTCAAGTCCCTGAACCTCGTCTGCTGCCCCCTCAAGTCCCTGAACCTCATCTGCGGCGGCTTCAAGTCCCCGAACCTCATCTGCTGCGGCCTCAAGTCCCCGAACCTCGTCTGCTGCGGCCTCAAGTCCCTGAACCTCGTCTGCTGCGGCCTCAAATCCCTGGAACTCGTCTGCTGCGGCCTCAAGTCCCTGAATCTCATTTGCTGCCACCTCAAGTCCCTGAACTTCGTCTGCTGTGGCCTCAAGTCCCTGAACCTCGTCTGCTGCCACCTCAAGTCCCTGAACCTCGTCTGCTGCCACCTCAAGTCCCTGAACCTCGTCTGCTGCGGCCTCAAGTCCTTGAATGTCAATTGCCGCCGCCTCAAGTCCCTGAACCTATTCTGCTGCAGCCTCAAGTCCCTGAACCTCATCTGCTGCGGCCTCAAGTCCCTGGACCTCGTCTGCTGCCGCCTCAAGGGCCTTGAACCTCAAGGCCCTGAAACTCGTCTGCTGCTGCTTCAAGGCCCTGAACCTCGTCTGCTGCTGCCTCAAGTCCCTGAACCTCGTCTCCTGCTGCCTCAAGTCCTTGAACCTCGTCTGCTTCCGCCTCAAGTCCCTGAACCTCGTCTGCTGCCCCCTCAAGTCCCTGAACCTCATCTGCGGCGGCCCCAAGTCCACAAACCTCGTCAGCTGTCGCCCCCAAGTCGCACGAACCTCGTCTGCTGCCGCTCCAAGTCCACGAACCTCGTCTGCTGCGGCTTCAAGTCCCCGAACCTCATCTGCTGCGGCCTCAAGTCCCCGAACCTCCTCTGCTGCGGCCTCAAGTCCCCGAACCTCGTCTGCTGCGGCCTCAAGTCGCTGAACCTCGTCTGCTGCCACCTCAAGTCCCCGAACCTCGTCTGCTGCGTCCTCAAGTCCCTGAACCTCGTCTGCTGCGGCCTCAAATCCCTGGAACTCGTCTGCTGCGGCCTCAAGTCCCTGAATCTCATTTGCTGCCGTCTCAAGTCCCTGAACCTCGTCTGCTGCTGCCTCAAGTTCCTGAACCTCGTCTGCTGCCACCTCAAGTCCCTGAACCTCGTCTGCTGCGGCCTCAAGTCCCCGAACCTCCTCTGCTGCGGCCTCAAGTCCCCGAACCTAGTCTGCTGCGGCCTCAAGTCGCTGAACCTCGTCTGCTGCCACCTCAAGTCCCCGAACCTCGTCTGCTGCGTCCTCAAGTCCCTGAACCTCGTCTGCTGCGGCCTCAAATCCCTGGAACTCGTCTGCTGCGGCCTCAAGTCCCTGAATCTCATTTGCTGCCGTCTCAAGTCCCTGAACTTCGTCTGCTGTGGCCTCAAGGCCCTGAACCTCGTCTGCTGCTGCCTCAAGTTCCTGAACCTCGTCTGCTGCCACCTCAAGTCCCTGAACCTCGTCTGCTGCGGCCTCAAGTCCTTGAATGTCAATTGCCGCCGCCTCAAGTCCCTGAACCTCTTCTGCTGCAGCCTCAAGTCCCTGAACCTCATCTGCTGCGGCCTCAAGTCCCTGGACCTCGTCTGCTGCCGCCTCAAGGGCCTTGAACCTCAAGGCCCTGAAACTCGTCTGCTGCTGCTTCAAGGCCCTGAACCTCGTCTGCTGCTGCCTCAAGTTCCTGAACCTCATCTCCTGCTGCCTCAAGTCCTTGAACCTCGTCTGCTTCCGCCTCAAGTCCCTGAACCTCGTCTGCTGCCCCCTCAAGTCCCTGAACCTCGTCTGCTGCCACCTCAAGTCCCTGAACCTCGTCTGCTGCCACCTCAAGTCCCTGAACCTCGTCTGCTGCGGCCTCAAGTCCTTGAATCTCATTTGCCGCCGCCTCAAGTCCCTGAACCTCTTCTGCTGCAGCCTCAAGTCCCTGAACCTCATCTGCTGCGGCCTCAAGTCCCTGGGCTTCGTCTGCTGCCGCCTCAAGGCCCTGAAACTCGTCTGCTGCTGCTTCAAGGCCCTGAATCTCGTCTGCTGCTGCCTCAAGTTCCTGAACCTCGTCTCCTGCTGCCTCAAGTCCTTGAACCTCGTCTGCTTCCGCCTCAAGTCCCTGAACCTCGTCTGCTGCCCCCTCAAGTCCCTGAACCTCATCTGCGGCGGCTTCAAGTCCACGAACCTCATCTGCTGCGGCCTCAAGTCCCCGAACCTCGTCTGCTGCGGCCTCAAGTCCCTGAACCTCGTCTGCTGCGGCCTCAAATCCCTGGAACTCGTCTGCTGCGGCCTCAAGTCCCTGAATCTCATTTGCTGCCGCCTCAAGTCCCTGAACTTCGTCTGCTGTGGCCTCAAGTCCCTGAACCTCGTCAGCTGCCACCTCAAGTCCCTGAACCTCGTCTGCTGCCACCTCAAGTCCCTGAACCTCTTCTGCTGCAGCCTCAAGTCCCTGAACCTCATCTGCTGCGGCCTCAAGTCCCTGGACCTCGTCTGCTGCCGCCTCAAGGGCCTTGAACCTCAAAGCCCTGAAACTCGTCTGCTGCTGCTTCAAGGCCCTGAACCTCGTCTGCTGCTGCCTCAAGTTCCTGAACCTCGTCTTCTGCTGCCTCAAGTCCTTGAACCTCGTCTGCTTCCGCCTCAAGTCCCTGAACCTCGTCTGCTGCCCCCTCAAGTCCCTGAACCTCATCTGCTGCGGCCCCAAGTCCACGAACCTCGTCAGCTGTCGCCCCCAAGTCGCACGAACCTCGTCTGCTGCCGCTCCAAGTCCACGAACCTCGTCTGCTGCGGCCTCAAGTCCCCGAACCTCCTCTGCTGCGGCCTCAAGTCCCCGAACATCATCTGCTGCGGCCTCAAGTCGCTGAACCTCGTCTGCTGCCACCTCAAGTCCCTGGAACTCGTCTGCTGCGGCCTCAAGTCCCTGAATCTCATTTGCTGCCGTCTCAAGTCCCTGAACTTCGTCTGCTGTGGCCTCAAGGCCCTGAACCTCGTCTGCTGCTGCCTCAAGTTCCTGAACCTCGTCTCCTGCTGCCTCAAGTCCCTGAACCTCGTCTGCTTCCGCCTCAAGTCCCTGAACTTCGTCTGTTGCCGCCCCAAGTCCACGAACCTCGTCAGCTGTCGCCCCCAAGTCGCACGAACCTCGTCTTCTGCCGCTCCAAGTCCACGAACCTCGTCTGCTGCGGCCTCAAGTCCCCGAACCTCCTCTGCTCCGGCCTCAAGTCCCCGAACCTCGTCTGCTGCGGCCTCAAGTCGCTGAACCTCGTCTGCTGCGCCCTCAAATCCCTGGAACTCGTCTGCTGCGGCCTCAAGTCCCTGAATCTCATTTGCTGCCGTCTCAAGTCCCTGAACTTCGTCTGCTGTGGCCTCAAGGCCCTGAACCTCGTCTGCTGCTGCCTCAATTCCTGAACCTCGCCTCCTGCTGCCTCAAGTCCCTGAACCTCGTCTGCTTCCGCCTCAATTCCCTGAACTTCGTCTGTTGCCGCCCCAAGTCCACGAACCTCGTCAGCTGCCGCCCCAAGTCCACGAACCTCGTCTGCTGCCGCTTCAAGTCCACGAACCACGTCTGCTGCCGCTTCAAGTCCACGAACCTCATCTGCTGCCGCTTCAAGTCCACGAACCTCGTCTGCTGCCTCCCTAAGTCCCCGTGCCGGCTCCCGTTGAGGCGGTGCAAGCCCTGAAGCCGTCCCAAGTCCCCATGCTGGCTCCCGGTCAGGCAGCGCAAGCCCTGCGGCCACCCCCTGCTCCTCTTTCAGCGGTTCCCATGCTGCGGCCGCCCCCAGATCCTGGTGCGGCGGCGCACGACCCGCCGACGCTTCTTGCTCCTGGTCATGCGGTGCACGACCCACCGACGCCCTCGGGTCCTCTTCTAGTGACGCACAACCCGCCGACGTCCTTGGATCCTGTTCCGGCGGCACACGACCCGCCGACACTTCTTGCTCCTGGTCCGGCGGCACACGACCCGCCGACGCTTCTTTCTCCTGGTCTGGCCCGCCGACGCCTGCTGCTCCTCGTCCAGCGGCGCATGCCCCGCCAACGCCCCCTGATCCTGTTACGGAGGCGCATGTCCCGCCGACGCCCCCTGATCCTGTTACGGAGGCGCACGTCCCGCCGACGCCCTCTGATCCTGTTCCGGCGGCACATGCCTACATACGCCCTCGGATCCTCGTCCAGCGGCGCACGTCCTGCAGCCGCCTTCACCCCTTGTCTGGCATCATGGATGCCCTCCTGAACTCTCCCGCTGGACCCTCATCTGGACCGAATGAATTGGCCGTGTTCCCGCCTCCGTGCCCCCTTCCGCCCGCCCTCGTTTTTGGACTCTTTTTGTTTTGATGGGACGTCTGGGAGCTGTCCCTTGAGGGGGGAGGGGGTTCTGTCATATTTTGGTTATGTGGGGGTGGGATTTTGTTTTCTTTTGGTGTTTTTGGGTGTGTTTGTCATGTATTCCTTGTTTCTTGCCTTGTCTCGTAATGTCTAACCACGCCCACCTGAGAGTGTCTTCCCTTCCCAGTATGTTGACCAATCAGCTCCCCAAGCCTCTTGTGTCTTGCCCAAGTGTCTCTTGTTGTCTCGTTACCATGTGTATTTAGTTTTCCTGCTTTCTTTCACTTCTTATTGAGCCATTGTTGTCTCTTCTGCTGTTCCTCCACGCCACGCCATGCCATGTCTTGTTGACCTTGTGATTCTGTTGGTTTCGTTTGTTTTCTGACCCTTGTTAATTTAGTTATTTTTGCCAAGAACTTGTTTACCTTTTTTCTTAATTAAATCCCCTTTTACCTGCATCCCTGCCTTGCTTTTTGTTGCCCCCTGCTTTTGGGTCCTGCCTCCTACACCCCCACCAAAACTGCCTTAACTCAAGTAACGTTCGGACAATAACTATAGGGCCGTTATAGAATGGGAAAATGTAAAGAGTTACGTTAGAAATTGCAGCAAAAAGTAGTTTTGTTATGTGAAGTAACAAATGTAAAGGCGTAAGTTCCAACACTGACTCTGAGCCCCTCCGAAATCGAGCTTCTCACGCGTTATCTACGGGAGAGCCTGGACCCAGTGTAGTGAAAACTCATTTGAATCGCTTTCACCCAGAATCTTGTTCATTGGCTCATGACCCAATGTGACCATAGGTGAGGATAGGAAAGTCAACTGCTAAATTTAGAGTTTTGCCTTTGGCTCAGCTCCCTTCTCACCACAACAGACCGAGAGAGTCCACATCACTGCAGATGCTGCACCGAGTACCAGCTGTCGAGCCCCTGCTCTATCCTGCCCACACTCATGAACAAGACCCCGAGATACATTACTTCATTTCCTCCACTTGGGTCAGGATCTCATCCCCGAATTGGTGTCCGCACTCCACCCTTTTCCACATGGCCTCAGATTTGGAGGTGCTGATTTTCATCACTACTGCTTCTCACTCGAATGTGAACCGATCCAGCGAGAATTGAAGATCATGGCTTGATGCAAAAAGCAGCGATGCAATACTGGGGTCACCAAACTGGACGCATACAATTCCACATCTGTGCTTGGATTTTTTTTCCCCCGTAAATATTTGCCGTTGGGCAGCACGGTGGTTGACTGGTTAGCACGTCCGCCTCCCAGTACTGATGACTCGGGTTTGACTCCAGGCTCCAGCCTTCCTGGGTGGAGTTTGCATGTTCTCCCCGTGTCTGTGTGGGTCTTCTCCGTGTACTCCGGTCTTCTCCCACATTCCAAGGACATGCATGGCACGTTAATTGGACGCTCCGAATTGTCCCTGGGTGTGCTTGTGCGTGTGGATTGTTGTTCGTCTCTGTGTGGCCTGCGATTAGTTGGAAACCAGTTCAGGGTGTAACCCGCCTGCTGCCCAAAGCCATCTGAGATAGGCTCTAGCACACCCCTCAACCCTTGTGAGGAATAAGCGGTCAAGAAAATGGATGGATGGATGTTTGGCATTAGTGGGGTCCAGTCTACACTTGAAACTAACCTGAATTACGACAGTATAGACCAAACTCTGACATTGATCAGCCACTGCCCGAATGACACAAAGAAATTTTAAAAGTATTATATGGATTATTGTCTCTATAGTGAACAAGAAAGGCATAAATATGAATCTTATCTACATACTTCAATTCCAATAAATTAAGTGGTAATCTCATCATGAAGATACAAATGCTGGTTAGTAACTGAGCAGGATGCTGCTGCTGTTTGCAGCCTTTTGTCAGTGACAACACCTACACATTTACTGTCTTCTGTGACTAAACAAAGCCTCCTGTATGAGTAGGGGGTTTCAATTCATCCATCCGTTCTTGTTCTCTTTCTTCACTTTACCCTCTGACTGAAGGGGCTAAAACCATGCTTGTCTCAGCCAGAGAAAAAGAGAAAAACACCCACAACGGTGCCATCCATGGTTAATGTGACAGTCCAGGCTTCTATTCATTCATTAACCGACCAATTGTCACATATGGACACAAACACACTGAATCACTCACACAGTCACTAACTCACTCACCCTGTATGCATTCAAGCTCATACAGCACTGGCTGAAAAGTTCACATTTATGTTTTTAAGGACCATTGTTGACAGAACATGGTTACAAACATCAGTCCTCTTGGAAGCTGTACTTCATGTTTGTGTGACAGTCTGCTGGCTGCCCCGGCCAACTACATTCGTCCTAATGGTCATTACAACTCCATCTACGTGACTGCGGGCATATTGAAGTTGAGTTCAATCGGATGTTACGGTGTTGACCTCTACTGCCCTGACCTTCACCTGCTTCTCTGACCACATGCTTTAAACAGCCCATTCACAGTGGTGGCCAGAGGTCCTTGAAGAAAGGGCAGTGCGCAGCCTTTCACAATGCAGGACCATGGGCCATGAAAAAGGACTGGGCGAGCTAGGTCAACGGAGACTATTTGTGTATAGGCGCAGCAAGCACAAAAACACAAAAATGCCTATTATACGAGTGGAGCATGAAAAATGGAAGAAAACACACAATGATTGAGAGAAACATATGTGGCAACGCCTCCATAATCACGATTCAATCTTAACCTGAACAATGTCTGAATTCAATCCATTGTTGCCTATTGATTTGCGTTGAAATTGTGACGTTCAAAGTAGAGGCTGAGCATGTATGGCATAGACGTAACTATGAATAGCCTGAACTTTGTACTTAGTATTTACATTTTCTAAACATTTTAACATCGGTATTGTGAATGGCCCCGGCTAAGCAGTGTGGAAAGTTGCGTACGCCACATTTTTGTGTGTACACGCACTTTATACATGAGGCCCCAGCTCCCAGAACGTCATTTGCACACCACCATCCTCCAGCCATGGGGCTGATGTCGGGGCCAACATCACAGCCGTGTGGTTGATTGATAGCTCAAACTGTGGAAGGTGGAGATTATTCATTAATAAAGATGGAAAATGTAGAAAGAGAAATTTAATAATTCAGGGAAGTCATTTCAAGCAACAACTTTTGAGAAGAGAATGTTTCCGCAGAAACTTGACATGAGTGTTGGCCAGTCCAGATATGACAGTTTTATATAAATCCCTTATCAGAAAAGTTGGATGCACTGGAAAATGCACTGCCACTATGTTTGAGAAAAAAAAAGAAACGATTTTGGGCTCTATTTTCATAGACAGCACAGTTTTTCTTGAGCCTATAATCTGTTTTTGCAAATACAAGCCTCATTGTGCCTGTTTGGCAATTTGGCAGAACAGACTGTTCTCCACCAAAACACTGTTTACCATCAACACCTTCTTAAAATTATCTCCTAAGTCTTTTTTTTTTTTTTTTCAGATTTTTCAGGAAACACAAAAAAAATGAACCTTATGCATCATGAGAATATGATTTAGGCGGAAAAAAAATACTTTTTTTTGTAAAAAAAAAAAAAAAAAAAAAAAAAAAAAAAAAAAGGACTTTGCCAATTATTTTAGGGGTGACGATATGAGGGTGCGCATACCACATTTAAAGAGAATGAGGGAAGCCACTTCGATTGGCAGCGGATCAAGTCAGAATTTCATGCCCACAATGGCCAAAACTTCCCTTTTTTTCAGGCACCATGCTGCGCACTTTTGTGAAAAAATACCAACACTCGGTTTAACCCACTTCCGCACAGATCTATCACATACCTCAAATTAAGCTTGCACAGGTCATGTCGACTTGATGAATGCTGCTTGATTCTTTAAGCACTATAATGAGGATGACAAAAAAAAAAAAAAAAAAAAAAAAAAAAACAGGTCCGTATTCTATCTAAAAATGTGGTCCCAGTCAAGTTCTGTGGTGCATTTAAACTTGCCCTGCATGTCCATGTTAAAAATCAAAGCTCTGAAATCAACATGTTTTTGCAGGAATTGTGGATATTGAAGCATCACTAGATACAGTTGTACATAAGCACCTGCTACCACTGAGTTTAAGGGAGCATCTACAGAAATGAACTCCTTGACTGCATACTGTCTGCTTTGAGAGCGAGCATCCTTGGAAGAAATCAGAGGTGCAGACTTGGCTTCCATCCAAGCTGACACAATAGACAATTCACTCAGTGATGTGTTTTTAATTTATGTAAATATACTGCTGACAACCTTAGTGTTTGCTTGTTTTGGGAATGTTTTATACTTATTTTGGACGTATAGCACCTCGCCCCTAGAAAAAAAAACTCCAGCATCACGTACAAAGTATCTTGAGCAGCAGCAAGAAATCACAAACGTACGCACACAAGCACACTCTCACACACTGATATTGAATGAATTTCTGTTAAGTTTAACCAGGTGCAGATCCCGCTAAACCCTACTCATCTCAACCAGCTTTTCACACAGCCAATGAATATTCATACGGCTGTGTCCACCCTTCTTCATTAAGACTTTAATTTGTTACCTCGGCCACTTGGGACCAAATATATTCACGCCTGCATGCGCACGCACAGACACAGCTAAATTAAAAGAAAGAGAAAAACAGATTATTTATGAATTATGTAAAGTTAATGTCTAAATAGGAAATCCACTCCATGCTTAAAGTTAATGAGCAATAAACAGTTTGGCCTATGCCTATTGTGTATGCGTGTGCGTGTGTGTGTGTTATTAGCTTTCTTTCTGTTTTTACAATATTGCACTATATTTCTTTTTAACCACACACTGATACAAATGGTAAGTATAATATGTGTTATTTCTGAGGTTGGAACGGAGCAACTGCACTTCCATTCAACTCAATGGAAAACATTGCTTCAGTTTATGAACATATTGGGTTATGGAATGAATTAACCCGAGGTTACACTGTATGTTTATGAATGGGAAAATGAAGTGACATACATATGAGTATCTAAAAGCTATATTGTTAATCATGCTGGTGGATAAACCTCTTCTTGTGTAATTTAGGAAATCCAACAAACTTTGGATTGATCCATATTTTAAATCCCTAAATCATTGTCCAAATCTACTTTGAGCTTAGTTGTAAATCAATGTCATATCTCTCTAAACTTCCAGTCAACATTGGCACTACACAGTGTTATCCTTGTTCTTGTGATGAAGTGAGAAAAGAGCAAAGATCACAGCTGGCCTTCCTTCAGAATGTCTCGGTGAGGAAGCTTGGACTTGCACTGAGCAGGTCAGCTGAGTTAAGACAGCAATAATCTGCTTGCCTGATATTGACTTGGAGATAATTGGCTGTGGCCTTAATGAGCTTAGCTGTCATGACTAAGTTTGGGGGTCATCGGTAAAATCTCACCCCTTTGTCAATATGGGAGCGCACAACACAGAAAGCCCTATCAGATGCACAGAAGCCAGCCTATTAATCAGACCAGATAATGTCTTTGTTGTTAAAAGGGGGTCTTAAAATATCAACAAAAGGATCCTAATTTAAACCATTGGCAACATCAACTTGGTTCTCAAATGTGTGCAAGACTCTTAAGAATGTGACCTCAGACACCTGCACCTAACTTTCTCGCAAATGGTTCCTGGAAACTGCCCATTGGTCTATTGCGTCACAGGTGTGTGCATTAAAAAAAAAAAAAAAAAGCCTTCAAATTAGTTTGCAGATTTTAATGCTTGAAAGGAAATTCAGTTTTCTCTTACATGTCAGATTGATGGGGCGCAAACTGTCATGAGCAGTATTAACAAATGCCCATCCATTTTCAACCACTTATCCTGTTAGAAACTGGATATAAAAAATGAAAACAAAGAGAGGGAACTAAATACACACAGACAAGGCAACAAGCCACACTGGGACAAGATATGAGTTGCTAGAGCAGGGGTCACCAACTCTGGTCCTCAAGGTCCCCTATTGGGCATGTTTTAGATCTTTCTTTCCCTGAACATAAATTATTCAACTGATCAGGATCTCTATCAGGCTTCATTTGATTCAGGTGTGTTGGAGGAGGAAAATATCTAAAACATGCAGGATTGGGGCCCTCAAGGACCAGATTTGTTGCCTCCTGTGCTGGAGTTAGATGAGAGGATGATGCAAGAGAAGAACGAATAGCAAGTCCAAATCCAACAACAAATCAAAGACCAATTGCCAAAGCTTTCCTTTCACATTAGCTGGTGCTCTTCTCTCACTAATCGTAGTTTGGCTCAAAGTTTTAACTCTACAAAGAATCATTTGAACTCAACATGTCCTAAACTAGTGATTCCCCGTAAGCAATCATTGGGTGTGCCGCAAGAAATTATCCATTTACAAATGACTGCATCCCAATCCTTACACTTACAAAATACAGGTCTTTTGGTGACTGAGAGCTAAAGAAGAAGTCATCAGGTTGTTTTCTTCAGCATTCTCTATTTGGGCTCGAGCACTCTGGAACATTTCTACACTCTCATATTTGGTGGCCCTGTTTTACATCTGGCCTTACATCAATAAAGGTTGGGAAACACTGTCCTGAACAACAAACTACTATTTATTTAATCAACAAGCTAATCATATATTTTGGACTGAATTGGCAATATCCCTTGGGGCTTTTATTGTTGAACAATTACGACCTCCCTGCACATGTCCATCTATCTATCGCTGCATCCATCAGAGCTTTGCGAGTCCACTTTGTGCTGTGCAGTCAAGGAGAAGTCAAGAGGCCTGACAGGGAGCATGCTAGAGGTTAGTCACCCACTGAAAAGCTACCTGCCATCACACACACCCTGAAAACCAGAATGTGACCCCTTTCAACCGCAAACGATTTACCCCACCCCTCCCTCCTTCATGCACACCACCAGTCATGGGTATGCTCATACTGCGCCCGTCCACACACACGCACTCCAACATGACCATGTGGTCTCAGGCCACCTCCAGCCATGCCCCGGCCTTTTCATCCCTTACTCGGTCTCCCTCTCTGACCCCGACACCCACCCCACCCCCGCACAGCCCTCATCCAAGGATAAACCAAGAGGGTCCAAGCTCATAGATCACTGCTGACACATCAGTAATTGAGCTAGGATAGATAAGGGCCAGCGGTCCGGGCCCTGGGGTCTTGACACAGTTGAAAAGCCGAGAACAAACATTGCGTGTCATCACACAACCTGTTTGGCTCTGCTGCCGCTGGTCTTGCTTCCCTTGTTACTCTCTTGCGAAGTTGCTCTTGAAGAGTTTGATCTTTGGTCTGAGCTGAGGGTCAAATCCACCTGTCGTTTCCTCACTGCGGGCATTCTAGTGAGAGAGTTATGTACGGTAATTCCCATATTAGTATTTTTTTTCTCTTTGAGAGTCTGTTATTTATTTCATTTAATTTTCCATTAAATATGATCTATTTGCGCTTTTTTCAAATTACATGCTGTATGTAACTTTTGTCTAGGCTTTACAGGATCAGGATTTTTTGTCCAATCACCATTCAGTGATCAACGAATTTGGGGAAAAAAAAAGGATAATCACAGATTCAATCAATAGATGAAGCAATATATCTATTAAAAAAACTTTTAGATTTTACTTGACCACCATCATTCCCGGGGGATAGCGACTGGCCCGGCCCACGAATAGCAAAATTGACAAATTTGACATCAATCGAAATGCATGGGAAGAAAAAAAAAAAAATCTTCCAAAAAGGCTGATGAACATTAAATACAACATATAATGCCTTATTTTGTGGAAGCGATCAATGAGGTCATTGATCGAGCGGACAAAAAGACATTACAGCCATTGACGATTTTGCATAAAATTCTACATATTGTCCGATCCTGATCCAGTCGATCAGATCGGTGTAAAGTCTAGTTTTGACCATTGTGATCCCTATTTTACATACATTTGGCAACATAAAAAAAATGCAGAAGAAACTCTATGGCTTGTGAATGGAGACTATTTGCAACTAAAAGCCTGAATGAACGTGACCAAAGCCAAAAGATATTCTCACCACCCTATAAACGTTTCCCATCAGCATCATAGGTTGGTATGACCTCAAAGAAAACTAGGATGGAGAAAAAAAAAAAAAAAAAAAAACAGGACACGTTGTTAGCAGAACATACAAGTGTGATAAATTTCCGTTCGTTTTTTTTTTGTCAGTGAATACGTCTGGGCCCATATGCTAGAATACAAAGCAATGTGAAAGCAGCATTTAAAAAGCCAGGCCTACCGCATTAAAGCCTATAACAATCTACGTTCATGGTAAGTTATCACTCTCAATTAATCACCTCCCACAATAGGATTTCTGATGTGCTCAAGCACTCTGAAAGCTGCGGGTCAGGCTGAGGGCAGACCCCATTTTCCAACTCCTCACCCCCCTCCGCTCCTCCCTTCCCCTTTCACTTTGTCACATCTCGCAGTCACTGCCAACTGGAGTGCCTTCACATTTTTCTTATTCCTGTTCTCTGTACGAATAGGAGTAAAGCATCACATAGATCAAAACAAACACTCCGACATGGCTTGAGATGAGAAGATGTCAGCTTTATGTTGAGTCCGAAGAGTTCACTGGATGCTGGCTTTATGGCTGACTGCCTTTCTGCCTGATTAAACCCCTCCCTTGTCATTCCTCTGCTTGTGTTATCCTATGAATAGTATTGTATTGTAAGAGTGCTCCCCGTTCCACCACTGTTCAATGGGTTTAACTACTTAGTTTAGATTCAGTTACACGGTTTTGGTTGAGCGTGTACCCCTCCCACCGCTTTGGACTCCATGGTTCCCTTGGTTGACCTGTTTAGAAGCTGCCGTGGAAATGTCATGTCGCCCCTCCCACGGGGTGGACCCAACATTCGCTTTGATAGGTAACAAAAAAAAAAAATGACTTGGGAAGGGATCAAACCAATGACTTTCTTAAACAGCAATGAACTGACTTTAGAGTGGAGCTTAAACAGAGTGGCTGTACTGTACTTTAAAGTCAAGGTTTCACCTTTTTTTTTTTTTTTTTTTGACAATGAGAGGTGATCATAGCAAAGTCAATGTGAATGAGTTCATGTTTTGTTTGTAACAACATGATAGTTGAAGAACACAGGGCATACAATAAAGCCAAATCCAAGATTATTCATACCCTCACACATGCACTCTAAAAACAGTTGGGTCAAAATGAACCCAAATTGGGTCAAAAAGGGACCGAACCAACTGTTTGTGTTAATTGAATAACCCAAAAAGTTGGGTCAAATGACCTACAAAACAACCCCAAAAATTGGGTTGATTTGTAAGTCATTAATTTAATTTGACCCAAATACCTCAAAAAGTTGGGTCGGTTCATTTTTGACCCAATTCAATTGGGATGTTCAACAAACCCAAAAATAAAAGTTAGTTCAAATGAATAACTCACAAAACAACCCAAAAGTTGGTTTGATTTATGAGTTATTAATTTAATTTGACCCACCTTTTTTGTGTTAAATAACTTAAAAAGTTGGGTCGGTCCATTCTTGACCCGATTTGAGTTATTTTTGACCCAACTGTTTTAAAGTGTGTCATCTTGAAGTATATAGTAAAATTTTATGTAATGAATGGTTATCTTCTAGCTGTAAATAACAAGAGAAAGTAAAAAAAGCACTTGTATTACAAGATACCAATTCAAAATAAATCACAAATATACAGTACCATAATATGCCATGTTACAGGCTACTTTATGTATATGCATTGTGTTTTTTGTTCATGTTTTCATGAATACTTTTTTTTTAAGCCATAAACACATAAAGACAACTGGGATGACTCCAGGGGTGTATTTTACAAAGCAGGTTTAGTGAAAACCCTGGATCAAGAAACCCTGAAATGTGCATCTCCCGTTTTAGAACGCGAGGTAACTGAAACCAGAGGAAAATAGGTAACTCTAGCCTGTTTCATAAAAAGAGATCATTTAAGGTCTCGGTCAGTTACCCTAGTAACATTGTACATGAACCTAACCTGATCGGTAGCAGGTTTGTCACAATGAACCTCGAGGTTTTCTCTGTCCCCGCCTCCTTTCAGCCACACACGACATTTCATTTCCTCATTCATTCAGTCCGCTGCGGCGACTTTTTGCGTAAATACGGCTATAGTCTATCGTACAGTCCACTTTTGTCACAAACATGGCATGTCATTTTGACAATGACCCTTCAAATAATGCTTTTATATTTCATCTTAAGTCAAGTACACTTCTCCCCCGCAGGGTTGCACCTTAATGAAATGATTTAATGAGCTACCATTCAGCAGGTTTTCCCTTGTAATATTATTGTGATTGCAAAGGACTACATTTAAATTTACACATTGACCCGAGCAGCAGCGTTCTCCCACGCCGCTTTCCTCTATGGGAGCCGCTGCGGTGTTTCACTTTTTTTCTAAAGACATGTTCAAATTCGCCATATGATCGCATTAAGATTTTCAGTTGAGAGGGGTAAAAAATGCAGAAGCAGAGGGCGGCGCCCGGTCTGCTTCTCCATTCCCATGATGACTCGTTGACTCTGGGCTCCATTGATGTGGTCTTTTTAGTGTAGTGGTAACAGTAAACTACTGTGCGTTGATAAAGCTACCTCAAATTAACTGTCCTGGAACCGAAAACGCAGAGTTTTCTCTCTCAGTGTATGTCAACTCGCTGTTCAGGGTTAGTCTCAGTGTTTGTTGAACATCTTTGAACATCAGGCTGAGTCCCCATTCTGACCTAACCTAGCTAAAGTCAGATTTTCTGAAGTCTCAGGATATCATCCGAACAGATCCTGTGATGTGAAATGTTCTGGGGTTTCTGACATTTCAAACATCAGTTGATATACAGTAGCGTAAAGTCTTTTGGTCTCCCAACGTAATCAACAAAATGTTTTCAACGAGGTGAGTGGGGAAGGTGGAACCTGCTTATCCAGATGGAAGGTTTGCTGCCGGGTATACATTGGATTACTGGAATGAATGGCATGTTTGATGTTTTGTGGCGGGTGGTCAACACTCAGAACCATCCATCCATCCATTTTCTTGACCGCTTATTCCTCACAAGGGTCGCGGGGGCTGCTGGCGCCTATCTCAGCTGGCTCTGGGCAGTAGGCGGGGGACACCCTGGACTGGTTGCCAACCAATCGCAGGGCAAACAGAGACGAACAACCATCCACACTCACACGCACACCTAGGGACAATTCGGAGCGCCCAATTAACCTGCCATGCATGTCTTTGGAATGTGGGAGGAGACCGGAGTACCCGGAGAAGACCCACGCGGGCACGGGGAGAACATGCAAACTCCACCCAGGAAGGTCCGAGCCTGGACTCGAACCGGAGTCCTCAGAACTGGGAAGCGGACGTGCTAACCACTCGACTACCGTGCCGCCACTCAGAACCAGTCAATGAGTGAACTCAAAAGCAGGTTGAATACGACTTCTGAGATTCTATGCAAATTGGATACCAATGTGGAGAAGTTGACGGCTCATCTCGAAGAATTGATCGCTAATTGGGCCAATTGATGCCCACTGAGCGCTCCAGTGAAAGACTCAAGGTTGGCCGAAATTATTGTTGGCCTGTTCCTAAAAAAATCATTCGAATGATGCTAGATGTTGATGCTGCTGAACTCTGGAGCCCATTTTATCCCCCTCACCCCCTTATTCTCCAGGGCTTTGGGTTCCAGTGAGGTCATCTCCATGGCAACAACACGATGTGTTTTGGCATGCCGGACACAGACTTGAACACACACTCATGATCATACAACGCAATACACAAGCCCTCATTGCAGCACACTTATGTTGGGAGGTGGCGGGCGCCTATATGACTGTGTATACCTACTCAGTGTTCTGTTCTGGGGTTGGATCGCGGACACAAATAAGAGTTTTAACACTTTATTCGTATAACATCAAGAGGCGTGGAACTAACTTGACTTGACCAGAAACAACGGGAAGGCATCATGGATCCAGAGGCATGGAACAAGGAGAGCAGAGGAGTAGAGGAGCAGGTGGCCACATGAGGAACAGATTAATAATTCGGCACCAACACACTTCTCTTCCAGACTTATATAGACAGCGAATGGATCAGATTGGCTGTGGCCAAACATGTGGGTAACAGGGCTGACATGTATTTCTCTGATTGGCTTCTGACCAAATAAAGAGATTAATGATTATTGACATCACATAGCTTCTGACTTCACATAGCTTCTTACCAGTTGAAACTAGATGCTGGTTACATCAGTTCAAAACAGACACTTGACCACACAGTCATGACCCCAACATAACCCTTGCCCCAAATAAAACACAGACAAAACACAGTCATGACACTCAGTGCATCTAGGTTGTTATGTACCCTGCCAGATACCCCCGACCCCACTTCCACATGTGCAGTATTCGAGTCCCTGATCAAGTTAAGGTTTTTTTGTTTTTGTTTTTTGTTTTGGTTTTTCAAAATACATACGGTGTTCCCCTGTATAAGCATAATCTGGGGCTCTGTTTTTGCCTGCCACTTCCATATGTTTTCTTTTTTGTTCTTCATTTGAAAACCGTGGTGCCATAAATGCAAACCATCAAACTATTCAGTTTTGTTTCACCTTGTGGTACAATGACAGCAAAGAACATTCTGATTCTGATTATGTGTGTTCAAGGAATTTGTAATTGACAATATATTCACAATTGCATAAAATTGGGATTTTTTTTTCCCCCTTGTAAATTTACAGACACGTATGTTACACCACAAGCTCCCGTGTGAATATCTGCACAGTTTCGCTGGGTGTAAAAGGCAAAGGCAAAAAATGTCCACTTTTCTCTTCTGGCTCATATCAAATAATTTTCTTAAATCTTCATGTTAGCCTTCTCTTTCCCTTTAAAAGTATGCACAAAGAGGACACAAAAATGGATTGTAACCTCATTTTAGTGTATGATTGCTCGCTAATGAGAATACAAATGTTTACTTTTGATAAAAGTTCGATGAACAAGTGAATCTTCACAGCATCACCTTTACAAGTCTGTGTGTTTATGTGTGTTTAATCTACCAAAAGATGAACTCCAACGGTGTCTAGCATTAATGTGATGTGAAAGACAAAAATGATGATGGCGACCATGGTGAAATGGAACCAAATGAGACATAGCAGTAGCTTCTCTCTGTGTTGCGTCTATGTCTGACTTCATAAGATATTTATAAAACTTGTACAAAAACAAAACAAACAAAAGAAGAAAAAAACAAGACAGTTGTCTAAGCAACTGTAAGAGAGAAGAACAAAATACTTTCTTGCCATTGTGGAAGACAAACACAGAAGGAATGCCAACAAGTCTTGACAGTGGTGGGAGGAGGAGATGACGTCACATTCTCCTCATGACAGTTTATTTAGAACTAGAGAAGCAGAAGCAAACTGATGAACTCCTTGCTTTTTTATGACTGCATTAGGAAGCAAAACTCTTTCAAAACTGAAAGAGACCGTTTGGTTTGAAACTCCCTCAAAACTCTGTACATGCAAAAGAAGGAACTGGCTTCAGAAAAGATTTCTTTGTGATACACAACCACACAAACACGCCATTCACAATGTTGGAATATAGGACAAGCCTATAATCAATTAGCTGCTCTCCCTTCATGTGGCTGTCAATTATCCCACCAGCAATTGGGCTATGACTGTTATATTAGTTGAACCTGCAGCCTCTCCACTCTATTTACTACTTAACTAACAACCAGTAACTTAATAACAGCATTTGTAATTGATGTCCAGTCAACGGAGTCACAAACTGTGCGATAAATGTAAAAAGACAACACAACAGTAGGGGTGCATAATGAGTTTATTAGAATAACACATCAAAATGTGTCATCATATATTTCATCAAGTAAAATTCTGAAAGTCTGAAACTCCACTTATAGCATGTTTTCTTCCACAATACACATTTATACCATACTTAATTTAAAATAAAAAAACTAAAAAAACACTTTTTTTCTTTTTTTTTTTTACTGACTCTTGCAAGATTATTGTTAGTCTTGTGTGATCTCTTACATACATTAATTTCATAGTGCATTTTTTTCAAGATATTTTTTTGGTTGAATTATTATTATGTTACATGCTTCAATATTTTGAGAGAGCTCACCAATCTCCCTGAGCTTCACCCCATCACTATCTGTTCACATTAATATTTTCTTTAGCATATTTCTCTTGCTGTTACTGCACAGCAGAGATTACAATTGCTTTAGAAAAAGTGAAAGTCTCAGCGAAAGTCAAGAACCTTTTCAACACGCTGTGTACAAATAGTAAAAAGCAGCAATAATACGTTGTATATGCTTTATAAAGGACTTTGTGTGGCCTTCAAGCTGCTCTTACACAAGTGTGAGTCTCCATGGAAACTGGCCTGGTATATTTTACAGCCTGTTGACGCAGCTCAGGAGGGTTTCCTACTCAGTGTCTGCCACTTCTTTTACAGCCATATTCTATTGGTCTGCAGGAACAACACCTAACGTGATGGTGAAGCAGCTTGCTGTAAGTTCATTGTTTTTTATTGGAAAGTGGCTAAAAAGCGTGGCTGGTTGTAGAGGGTTTCCTGCCGAGTTTGACTGCTCCTGGGTTAATCACGGCCCTTGTGGCTGGATGATTTCCCAGTCAGTGCTGGCCACCAGCCACTTGTGGAAGCTTGAAGCTGTCTGGAAGATGAACTGCAGAGAAAGGATGAAAGGCTATTTGGTTGGTGCACAGAGATCATCTACAACAAAAACGAAAATCGACTCAATCAGCAGTTGATATATGATCATATGACTAATTGGGGGGGGGGACTGACATTTTACTTTTAGGTTGTCCCATATCTGTACGTCAAACTTTAAACTTGTATTATGTATTATGGTCACTAAAGTGAGACATGCTGAAGCCTTGGTTTAGTGTGGTCGTTTGTTTACAAGCTGCCAAAGAGGGGGGACACATGACCGCACAGCAAAAAATGGAGTGTTGAAATTCCAGTTACATTTTGAGGAGTTGATTTTAACTCCTGAAGTGTAAGTTTAACTTTTTCAGAGTTAATTGGTGTCCAGAGAATTTTACAAAGTTGATTAAACTCTGCAGAGATGTAATTAAGCTCTGCCTTCACAGCTGCACTTTGGGCAGATGAAGTCATTATCACTCACAGAAGAGACTGCAGTGTTTAAGTTTGGTATTTTCAACTCTAGCAGTGTTAATTTAACACATGTATTAGTTAATATTAAGTACATTTCTAGTGTTAATGAAAGCAACACAATTGTTTTGAGAATTAAAAAAATACATTGGATGTTGTAATATTTTAACAATACACACTATTGCAGTGTTGACTCATTAGTCAAATTTCAACTACCTTCAGTGTTGTTTTAACTCCATCTCAGTGTAAAAAAAATAACACTTTCAAAAGTATTGATTTAACTATAGGTTTAGTGTGGACAAATATACTAGACACGTTTGAAGTTTTAAATTGAACTCTGTAGTATACCAATTTTGCAGTGAAAAGTTATCCATTTGATGCTTAGAAATTTGTTGAAATTGTGCATTAATATGATGTTCAACACATAAAGATGACTTGACTGGACACAGAATTCTGCTTAGCAATTCAAGTGGCTCAAACTTGTCTATAACCTGAAAAACAATTCACCATATTTTCACACTATTGCAGAGATATCACATCAAAATGTGGGACCCCAAATGAATGGACAGGGCACCCTGGGGTGCTCACAGAATTTATCCGATAAAAAAATATTTTTAACGAAGGTGTCAAGTCAACTTCAACATGCTTCAGCTCTAGAGACCCCGCCCCTCAATTAAAACGCATATACTGGAAGAGATTTATTATTATTATTTTTCTCTAATGTGTCCTCCTATATCGGTGGCCCCACAGTGATTCATATAAAACAACACCGAACAAACATATTTAGCAGGTTGCCATTCCACCGGGGTGTGCTCTGTCTGTATATTCAGCATGCAGGCTTTTGTTTTTGATTGATTTGACGGGCGCATAATGCTGACTTTCTCCATCCCATCGGCAGACTGAAACGGCCTTTTTGTGCCACTTGACTCCCTCGCACACACACTGTTGCATTTGTCTTGCAAATCCATCCCCGCTGCGCTGCGTTGAGACGACGAAAAGGGAGCAGCCGGACGTGAGTGAAGTTCAAGCCAGCGAACAAGCAAATCCTTCGTGGCTGCTTTTGTCGATAGCAAAACGGAGAGCTGGTGAAAAATGATGCCTGCTTGTAACACATTTGAATCCTGGCAGTGATAAAGATTGCTAGGGGGTGGTGGAGGGTTAGCTACTATTTAAAAAAAAAAAAAAAAAAAAAAACTTTTTTCCCCTTGAGCCCAAAGTCAGACTTGTGGGACAAAAGAGCCCAAAAGAGGTGGAGTGTCCTCTTGTGCACTAGTGTGACTGAAATTAGCATATGAGTAATTTATCACTTTTTGTTGAAATATTCTGGCTTTTTTTTTTTTTTTTTTGTAAATGAAACATACCATTTATCATTCAAGTTGCGCACCAAAGCAATATTATCTGAAAAAAAAAAAAAAGATGTACAGTACATGAAATTGTTTCGGCAATATAGCCCTTTTTTTTTTTACAATATTTATTCCTTTATTTACAGGCTGATTTATTCTTTCATATCAATCCAGTCCACTTCATTTCCATATCTTTTCATTTGGACTGCTTTTGTGAACAGACTGTAATATTTCATGATGGGGCACGCAAAAGCTGTGCACAATGCCTCTCATATCCACCGGGCTTTCAGGAGCAACAAAGATCATAGCAAGACGTCTTTATGGCTAATTCAGTCAAAAGCGCTTCTCCCGCCCACTTGCGCGGAGGTCAACCCACCGTGTTCTGTCTCTTGTAGGGGGGGGGCTGGAAGGGGATGTGGTTGCTTGATTTCAAAAGACGGTTGCTGGCCAAACCATTGCTTATGTTTTTCATTTCTCTCTCTCTCTCTCTCTCTGACAAGCCACGAACGACTACGCAGACACCACAACACGACACTTGCGTCCATTTAACACGATATCAATTTCTTAGCACTCATTGCGCACCACGTTTGGCAGGAAACACAATCACCGCTTAATAAACGGTTGCGAACTTCACTGTATTCTATAAGATGACTCCAGACACAATATAGCCTATACGTTAAGTCTGGAACAGCACGAATTATTTATGCGCAAAACTACGCAGCAGTTCTGGTTTTCATGATCTAAATAGAATGTCAGCAACGAAGCCTATGACAATATAGAGTATAGACCTACCTCCAAATAGACTGCATACGTCTCCTTATTCTCTTTGAACAGCCGCTATTGTCGTGTGCGATTGCGGGGGCGCGAGCTTGTCGTGCGCCCTGGCCACTTGTTTGCGCGTCAAGTTGGAGCAAATGAAAAGTGAAATATTCCCACCAAAAAAAAAGTATCGCAGCGGCTTCACAGGAAAAGAGCGGTGCCTTAGCACTTTATGCTTAATGGTCACAGTCGCCACGCTATTATTTATGCAAAACGTGGCCCTTTAAAAGTTGGAAAGGTTCTTTTATTTGCGTTAGATGAAGCACTTGCGCACCCAACCAGAAGCGCACGTTTGCCATTGATTCACACCCCTTTCTTTTTCTTTTGGGAGGCTGGAGCGGCCACCGACATCGCCTAGTTCACTCCCGCATAAGCTTTTCATCACCCGGCTTTGTTCTTGGTGAAAGTAAAGGCTCGTATCAAAGAGATGACAATATTTTTCATCAGCTTGAAGACCCTGTACAAGAGCCCTCGAGCTTTGGCAAAAATCGGAGCCGGTCATTCATCCTGTCACTCCGCACCTGTGCCCCCGTATTCAAAGTATACAAACCTGTCCCTATTAACATGAATTATTCACAAACAGCACAAAGGCTGAAATAGAGCAGGTTGAAGTCTGTTTATGGCTCCAATATGCTTTATTCCTCTGAAGATGTGCCCAAAGCTGTCTTGCTCGCAACTCTCTTTCAGTCTTGAGTAGCTCTACAGTTGGGATTCGACAATTGCAGCATCTGCTAAATGTTGCGGATCAAAATATGACACAAAACAGAGTTAAATCCCCGCATAATGAATAATCAAGGTTGAAGACAATGGCGCAGAATGGGGACAGCCGTATGGTTGCGGGGGCACCAAAGAAGACAGTTTGCTCTCTTGTGCGCCAGGTGATGGCAAGAAAACGCCTTTTGGAGGAGGAGAGAATCCTCCTCCTTTCTCTCCTTGAGAAAATGGCACACATAAATTTAATTGTCTTATGGAGGCGGGCGAAAAGGCCTTGCTGTTAATTGGCTGGGACGCACAAAACAAACGCGAAGACGTGTTTAGTCTGGCTCTCCTGCACTGCTCGCGCTTTGAGCCCGGTGTCACGTCATTGAAACCGTGTTTTATTATTGCACAACGTCAAGCTTTACAGTTGCCATATTGTGTCCTGCACAAAGGCTAATGGAACATTAAAGACGTGGAAAACGGTGCCAACCCGTCTCGGAGACTCTTTGCTTGTTTTTAGGCAGCTGCTCTCCACAGACTCGAGGCGCAAAGACGTGGGGGGGGGAGAAAAAAGTTGAAACTACCAGGTGCATCCTCCAAGAACACGGCAGAGGTCCGCTTCTGTGGGGTTACCGCTCATAAAGATGCAATTGAAATTGAAAGGTCAAGTCGAGAAGAAAAGAGCGCGCAGCAAGCGAAGATGATGCTCTCAACCTCCCCTCGCGTCTCACCTCCCCCTTCGTCTTTTGCTCGGAGCAGCCCACTACAAACCTTTTGGCTATAAAGATTTAAGATGACACCTTGACACAAGGCTGAAAAAAAATACAACAAATACAACTAGAATGCCTGCAGGGATTGTTTAATCTGCTGCTTTCTGTAACTCTTCTCCCTGCATGACCTAAGAGGATTAAAGAATTAGAGGCCAAAGCTGTTCACTTCCATCCATTAAATATGTTTGAGAAAAGCTTCACGCCCTTTATTTTTAATCACGGAAGTATTGGCCATACTGGACATCAAATAATAATTTATTCAGCAATAACGGTGCTTAAACATGCGTTAAAGATATAGTACAAAAATAAATACATAACAATTTTAAAATCAAATCATATAATCTATATATTTTTCTCATCACTGTGCTGTATTATTTAAAATAGGTCGTTTTAATGACTTATTTTTATTAATAGGACCAACTGTGTGAATAAAACAAATCCTTATTTCCAGATTTGAATCATTACGAAAAAAAAAACAGAATTATCTCAATGAATCGATATCAATTTAATGTAACAAGAATCTCGGAATAAGGTATAAGAAAACCATGTGTCTTATTTTGTTTATTTATTTATTTTTTTATTTTTTTATTTTTTAAATCAATAGGCCCTATTCATACTTTTACCGCAAGTTCATTCAAGTCTTGAAACTTCCTTGGTGGCTTCTTCTTCTTCTTGTTATTATTATTATTATTATTATTATTATTATTATTATTATTATTATTATTATTATTATTATTATTATTATTATTATTATTATTATTATTCCTGATTTTGTTGTTGTTGAAAAATTCTAAACTTTTCCAATATTTTTTTTTAGCTATTCTACTAAATTAAAAAATCTGACAAAACCCTCGCAATACCCGCCTCGCCCCCAACCCCCAAGATTTGTTTCACAGTTGATTCTCTGGATGCATTCTCGTCTCGGTGAATAAAGCATGCAACTTTAAGTTTACAGCGGCGGGCCTTTCTCAGGCAAATGGCAGCTTGGCATGGCCCGGCATGTCCATAAAGGATAAATAAAACATGTCAGACGGTCAAACGGTTCTTTAACGCTTTGCCAAACCCGCAGCCGGACCTACAAGATGTAGCCTGAAGTATTTCTAGCATTTCTTCCGCTCGGCTGCGAGTACATCAAAAGATGTTAGAGGCGCTCTGCAAAACGGCGTTTAAGGTGCGAGGGAAAACACAATGCAGGGCTGTCTTAACCACCGCCCAGTCATGGAGCAGGCGCTCCTGCCAAAGAGATGAAGTTGCCCAGCATTGACTCGAGCGCATCTGACTTTCTAATGCCTGTAATCGGATTACATGCTCCTGTCGCGCTGTTAATGAGAAGCGGACTGAAGATCTTTCTATGGAAATTCAAATGTATGGCATCATATCAGCCACAAAAAAAAAGATTTTGGAACAATTAAGCTCAGTGTAATGGTATTCTAATAAGCCAAAAAGAAATAGATATACCAACCTGATGTCAGCTTTATATTTACACTCCACCATGTCAGCATCCAACCAGCAGCAAATTCGGTTATCTGGTTTCGTGCAACCAACAAGGTTCATATAGTCTTCAGTGTGGTGTGGGGGGTGTGGGGGCGTTGACCGAGGCGTTCGAGACTCCAATTCGGATGTCCCTATCACGGGAAAAAACCGTCCGGGCAGCACCTGGCAGCACTGAATTGCATTCAACGGCTTCCCACCATGCTGCTGCGCGCCCACGTGCACTTTAAACACCTTCAGCTGTTGCGGGTATATAACGTGCCCCATGCACAGCCGCATCTCATTAGCACACCACTATCACAATGTGTGTTATAGTGATTCTTACAGGTCCAGCATGCACTGCACCAAAAATATTTCGTCCTTTTAAATTTGAGTGCAATATGTATGTTTGATGACTTTGAAAGGCTTTAAATGTGTTTGTTTTCATCGATCATTTGGGGGAATTCATTCGCATCCCACCCATATATCTTTTCAGATATATTTGTTTCCAAATTGATTTTGACAGCACGTATATAGTAAGTGTTGTATTTTCTATAATGTGTCCACACAAAAACAATACCCATATAGCTTCGTTATTGGTTTAATTTATTCTGGATAGAAAAATAATTCATCATCAATATAAAAATAAATATCGTCCCATTCTTTGAAATTAAATTACAACATATATTATGACAGACATTAAATACATGATTGCCAGCAGCCTGAATTAAAAAAAAAAAAAAAAGTAATTCATAATATGTACAATATCAGAATGTATAGTTTTTACAAGACACAAATGATCCACTTTATTCGTCTTTTCGTATAATGTTGGTTCAATTTTGCCAGTTTAGGCCACCAGGCCGAAAGGAGGTTCGTTCTCGATATCGGTCAGGACCGATTTGTTGTGCAGTTTTCTGGGGTCCTCCGGGGTCCACACCTTGGCTGTGCGGATGATGTTCTGGTCCCGAAGTTGCTTCTCATCCGACCAGGATAAAGAGTGACCGGCCAGAGGGGGGAGACCAAAGTCGGGGTCACTCGGGGAGGGAGACCCTAACGAGGTGGGGGAAAGATAAACGTTAATATAACAGTTTCGGTATAATCATAAATATAAAAAAACGTCAACTTACTTGTTCCCCTGTGGCAGATAATGACCTTCTTTGGCTGCACATGCGCGTCGCTGCTGGAGTTCCGGATGGGCATGTCCGACTGCACCAGTTCGGCTAAGAAGTTGATGTAGCCGATGGCCAAGCGCAGAGTGTCCACTTTGGAGAGCCTCTTCTCGTAAGGCAAAGTGGGGATGTGTGAGCGCAGCCCCTCGAACGCGTCATTAATCGACTGCATCCTCCTCCTCTCCCTGATGTTGGCCGCCTGCCGCAGTTGTTGCATCTCCATGTCGGACCTCATCCGCCGGCGCCTCTTCAGCAGGGGCCCCGCGTGAGGGGACAGGTCCGGGATGCTGTCTGCGCAGCTGTAGGAGAAGGTGGACGAGGAAGAGGAGAAGGAAAGATTGCCGATGTCGTAGTCGCCATCCGGGCCGAGGACGGCTCTGTTGCCGCCATCCTTGCTGTAATAGTCTTGAAACTGACTGGTGAAGAAGTCGACGTCATCGTCCAAGAAGTCATCTGCGTCTAAGTTTCCGTCCCTCGAGGACTGGTCGGTGAAAAAGTCGTCATCGTTGAAGTAAGGAGGGGAGGAGAAAGAGTCAAGTGCTGAGAAGGGGTCCAACACGCCGTCCATCTTTGTTGTTTACAAACAATGCCACTTTTGTTCCGTCTTTTATTGACTCGGTGCTCCGTGGTCGCCGTTCACGGTCACCACTTAACTTTTCGATGGAGGGCAGGCATGCACGCGAGGTGCCTTTATAGCGACATCCACAGTCGCGTGCCGCTTGCTGGAAGCTCCAACCAATCACAGTTCGGTCCGCGAAGCGCACCTCCTGATAATCCACTGCAAAGACACGCCCACCTGCTGCCGCTCAACTTGCTCCGTGCAGTCAGACAGAAAAAAAAAATACTGCTGCCAAGTTCCCCTCGCATATAGAATTCAATAGGCTTATATTCATGAAATCACATTTTGAATTCATTAATCTGTCTACACTTAAAACGTTAAGTGCAGCGAAAGAAGAAATATATTTCAGATAGATATGAAGATAGATTTGTTGATAGCAAATTGGTTAACAATTATCAAATTTTTGACCAAAATTGGGTTATTTTTTACCCATGTTTTAAGGGTCATGACTGTATGACATGAAGAGTTAAATATCACCAGTGATTGTGTTAACCATCCTGTTATATACATCTTGCATGCGCGCAATTGCACATTAAATAATATTGATCGCACAACGTGTGCGTTTTTGCACAGTTTGTCCTCACACCCAGTGGAGAATTGTTTGGCTGAATGCACCATTAAAAAAAAAAAAAAAAAAAAAAAAAAGCACTAAAGTTCACATTTTGTCATCAAAATCATTCTCAGGGGTCAAACATTGGACTTCGATGCCCTGTCGGTTATGATCATGATGTATTGTTTTTTTGTTGTTGTTTTTTTTGTATCAGTATTAACGTTGGTTAAAAAACAACAACAAAAAACAATATAATAATAATAATAATAATAATAATAATAATAATAATAATAATAATAATAATAATAATAATAATAATAATAATAATAATAATAATGATAAACGTATATAGAACCAAAGTGACACGAAGTGGCAATAATGGTCTTCGTCCCCCGCCTGCCTGTTGAACACATCCACCCACCCGTGATCTCAAGAGCCCTCAGCTCGCTCATTTATTTGCCAGTAAGTGGGAAGCACTGCGGCCATAAATACAGGCACTAGCCGAGTGGTCGATGCGCCACTTGTGGCGGCTTGTGCGGTTTTGATTGGGAGAACTGGTTGACAAATAAAAGCACAGTGGTGGGCCCGCGGGGCGCGCGCGCACCTCACGCAACAAATTAATGCTCCCCGGTATACCGAGAGGACACTGCCCGCCGGTCTGCTCCTGTCTAAGTACTCCCCTATTCAGGCTATTCATTGAAAGCAGTCACTTTTGTTCTGGGGGAGAAAATAGACCTTTGAAGCAGGATGTGCGCGCGTGCGCCTGAGAGCTTGAAAGCCGCAAGCCCAACCCAAGCAGCGGCCGTGGGAAGAAGGCCACTTGCGCCGCTGTCGCCCAACGCAACATGTCGCGTCATAAATGCGCTTGTGCTGCTGTCTTCATGATGAAGCTGTAGCACATGCCTGAAAACACACACACAATGAGAGCACAACCTGGCAGGCACCGAACAGGTGCTCAACACAACCACTACAGCATATTAGAATTCGTCATTGCAATTTTTTTAAATGCATGACAACGGACAAGTCTGGCTCGATCGAAATATAGCTAAATGTTTATCTCAGGCCTAAACACACAGTCTCGCCTATACAAGTTAAAATGGCGGCATTAAGGGACTTTCCCGCATAACATTTTCAATACACAATGTGTAATAATAAATATATAGTTTACAATGTAAACTCAATGAGCGCGAACGTTTCAGGCTGCATCTGATCTCGTGACAAGTTAAACAACTTGTTTGCAGTAGTCTCACGTTGGGCCATTTTATATGGCCGTGCATGGATGTGCATATACCCCGCCCTCCCCTTTTGCTCCTGATAATTCGAACCGTGCAAGTTTTTAACGCGGCGTGACCGAACGCTCCACGCACCTCATTGACGAGCGTGCTGCCATTCTGATGGAGCAGACCTGCCCAAACAGAACACGTGTTTCGGTTCCCATGCAGCCCCTCGCTCTGCAGCATGCACCGAGCTGGACGCTGCATTCAAAACCCGCCGCGTCGCTGCGGGTGAGCGCTTTGGGGTTGCGGCACGCACGCTCACGCACGCGCTCAAGGGTTAATGACATTCTGGGTGTGCAAATACATTATTATTATTATTATTATTATTATTATTATTATTATTATTATTATTATTATTATTATTATTATTATTATTATTATTATTATTATTATTATTATTATTACTAAAATACACTTTTAATTTGTACCGGGAAAGGACTAAACCTTAATTTGGAAAATTCAAATAATAACTGAATATAAAGTGAAAGGATTTGTGCATTCACGTGATATGCAAAACAACGTGACAGGAAGTATATGATCGGACCATTTAATTGCGCTTTGTTCACAATTAATCATTTAGCCTGTCCCTCTTTTTATTTATTGTATTGATGACATATTGAGTATAATATGATGACTTTCTTTGAAACCACACCTAACTTCAATGTATATTGTTATTTTCAAAACAATGTGCTATTGCAGACCTGTTGATCAAGAGCAGCAAATATGTTTAAAATATTTTCTTCTTTTTCCAAACAATGTGTTCTGTGTTGAGTAGAAGTAGGCTGTCACATTTCTTTACAAGGGATAGAGGAGAAAATTGCATTGACGTGAACACAGAAAAATACAAGCATCAATACAATTTTCTTCATACAAAAGAATGATTTTTTTTTTCGCAATTTATCTTTCCAAATAGGTGCATGCATGCTTGCCACGGTGAACATCCTGTCTTAGAAGGAGAAGGGTGAAAAAGGAAATCCAGAAAGTGAACTAACAGACAATCGTGTGGAATTAGATCTGGCGATAATCCCACACAGTCATTCGTTTGTAATCCCCCTATAATCCGGTTTACATGGGATTATCCAGATGGGTGACTATTTAACAAATTGAGGAGATTTGAAAAACAGATACAGCTAAACAAGTTGATTAGATGTATGTCAAACCTTTACTGTAACTTTTGCTACCTCGGGTTTGACCGCCTCTTTTGACTGCTTCATCACAGTGCATTTTTGAAACAACCAAGGTGTCTTTTCTCCACTTGCAGTTGTTATGTATAGCCAACAGCCTAAGAGACGAAAATAGACTGCCAGAGATGAGTGATGAATCTAAAGTGTACCCCACCGCTCTCTCTCTCTCTCTCTCTCTCTCTCTCTCTCTCTCTCTCTCTCTCTCTCTCTCTCTCTCTCTCTCTCTCTCTCTCTCTCTCTCTCACACACACACACACACGCACGCACGCACGCACACTGTTGAAAGCAGGTCATCGTTCGTTCGTCTGAACTCCAGCACAGCACCAGGGAGGCCTGGGAAATGTGACACTTGGTGCTTGGTTTTGGACAGATAGACAGACAGACACACAGATTAAGGCAATAATTAATTATATATCCAGTAAAACTCAACATAGATAAGGCTCCTCATTGATTCTCACCGAATGTGGGTTTACAAATAAACTCGAGACAGAGACAAAACCATATATATATATACATATATATATATTCAACAAAGATAATATGCTTTACGATATTCGTGTACCATTATATTTGTTGTTTACTGACAATGATTATACAAACTAGAATAGCACTTTAAGCAGACTTCCACCAATCAGGATGAACTATTAATAATTGTGGAAACATTTCCTAAAATTTGGCAACAGGGTACTTTGGAGGATGGAGAACAGAGGGCGGGGCCAATATGATTCTGTGGGCTTGTAAATTTCAATGGTATCATATTAACTCACATGATTACAAAAAAAGGGAGGGGCAGGGTAGAGAAAAGAATAACCCATCCTTTTCCCATTCAATACCAAAAAAAAGTATGCAATGAAATATAGATATTGGTTGGAATGTAATTGTTTTCCCTTTGCAGCGTTTTTTTTTTTTTTTTTTTTTTTTTTTTAATTAATTAGTGTAAATTCAAGTTTCACAAATCATATTGACTACTGTAGAAAGGGTCATACTTTGTAAAAAAAAAAAAAAAAAAAAAAAAAAAAAAAAACTAAAGCTAGTGTTGACTTATAATGGCGCTGTACATATATTATTTTTTATACTGAATATAGCACTTTTATTGCATTCAATTCATAAAAGTGGTCATGTTGTGGCTGGTCAGTGTTGTCACATTTGTAGAGCTGTCAAAATTAATCGATTAATTGACATCTAATCGATTATCATATTAATTGACAACTATTTTAATAATCAAGTCATTATTTAGAGTAATTTTTTAAATTTAAAATGGTCCAAATCCTGCGATTTCAGCATATCAACATTAATTGTTCACTGGTGTCTGTAGTCCTCCGTGAAAGAAGACTGACTACCTTCTGTGTTGAATCAAAATAAGACATTTGCAAACATCTGTTTTCACTTTGAAAAACAATGACTGGTAAGTAGTACAACATGCAAAATTTAAATGAATTAG
The DNA here is from genome assembly GCF_051991245.1 of Festucalex cinctus. Lineage (NCBI taxonomy): Eukaryota > Metazoa > Chordata > Actinopteri > Syngnathiformes > Syngnathidae > Festucalex > Festucalex cinctus. The sequence goes on from NC_135411.1 coordinate 42,641,790, forward strand.
ATTAGTCAATTAATCGATTCCAAGTAACATCAATGTATTATGCTGACATGAAAATGGAAAATAGGGCCTACTGTACACACTGTCTTTCTTCATAGTTTATAATGTAAATAATGTTTTCCTTCAAGTTTTTTTTTTTTTTTTTGGCCTTACAGCATTATTATGTGTGTAAATATTCTCCAAATTTCTTCATCAATCCCCTGTGCAAAAAAAGGTGAAAGCTTGATTTCTGGATGACAAACAGACAAGATACATAGAAACATTCTCTTTTTGTGAGTATGATTAAAGTGTCATATTACTTGAAAGTCACGATACTGTTTGTTTACTGCTTATTGAAATGTCAATCGTGAAGAGACCAAAGGATCCATCTTCACATCCTTTACACTCCAATATGACAGGCCTCAACATGATAATCCTCCAAAGCTCCATGATGTGGGGTGGGGAAGTGCTCTTCTCTCTGTGTGTTTTGGGGATGGCAGTGGCGCCGGTAATTGACTCATCTGTTGCTGGCTGTAATTGATTTGGGCGTTAATCTGATGGATCTGGTCTAAGAGTTAGGCTAATATGTGAGGAGACTGGAGAGAGTCCAACTCTGCCTCGGGGCTGTTGACGGCTGCAGGGAGGATTGGAGAAGATTAACGAGAGATTTTGGAGCGTCCTGACAGAACAAACTGCACAATTGTCTGGCTGTTAAAGCGACATGATTTGGTCCAGGAACAAGATTCAATACAGTCACCAACATGAAGAAGAAGAAGGTGAAGAAGAAGGAGGAGGGGGAGAAGAAGAAGAAGAAGAAGAAAGTCTGCTGCTGCATCCTCTCAAAATCAAGAGAACATTTTTTATTTTTTTTTTATTTTTGCCCACGTGATTTCTGACAACCACAAGTGATCTAAGTTTTTCAAAAAATGTTCTGTTAAATTGCAAATGCAAACTGGAGATATATCCTGGCAGTGAACTCTAGTGATCCTAAAACTATTTGAAATGTGGACTCGTCAGACCACTGCACACATTTCAACTTTCCCTCAGTCCATCTCAGATGATGATTGTGTGCAGATATATATCTTCAGATTCTGAATGTTTTGTTGGTATTATGGAGTGCAGATGATGAAATCTCTACATTCCTTGCAATTGCGTATTGAGAGATCTTGTTCTTAAACTGTTGGACTATTTGCTTACGCAGTTGTTCACAAAGTAGCAAACCTCACTCCATCTTTGATTATGAACAACTAAGCCTTTCTGGGATCCTTTTATACCCCAAAATGACTCGCACCTGTTTCCAATTAATCTGTTCAACTGTGGAACGGTCCCAACAGGTGTTTTTTTTTTGTTTTGTTTTGTTTTTTTTAAAAAAAAAAAGCATTCCTCAATTTTAGTTTTTTTTTATTTTTTTTATTTTTTATTTTTTTTTTTTTGAGGAGTGAAGTATAAAACAATGAAACCAGAAATAGACAATCATCCGCTCCAAGTGGGCTACATGAAGTTTAAAACATTATTTTTCTAGTTGCGGTGCTTGTGAACAGTCTTCACCTGTTGGTTAATTACCGCCATCTTGTGGTGAAAGGTTTAAAGTGCTGGTATGTAGCAGCATCAGTTGTTCCTGGGGCTTATTGTTGTTTGGTGATAACACAAAAGCCAAACCTATCTGAAACCAATCCTAACAAGGAAGCAATAAGGTAGATAATATTAATAACTGCTCAGAGTTGTTCCCTCCCGCGTCTGTGCTTCTTCAAAAGCGTGAGTCATAAAATAAGCCACGTTGTCATGCAAGTATAGACAACATTATCAGCATTTTTATGGTGGGCGGTTTGCTGCAATATGCTTCCATATTTAGCAATACTGATTATGAGTTGAAATTGTCACTGGCAACTAGTAGCCCAACTTTTCAGCTGAGTCACCATAAATAAGAAAACAATTGAAAAATGAAAATGCAGTTTGTATGTCTCTAGATGAGCAGGATAATAATAAGTAAATTTTATATATATATATATATATATATATGTATGTATGTGTGTGTGTGTGGGGGGGGGGGGTAAAATACAAAATACATAATAAATATATATGTAATTGGTAAATATCTCAATCAAGGAACAAGACATCTTTGATAATTTTATTACAGTTTCAATAATAGTTATGGACATGTAATAATCTCTTTACAATATAACATGATCAGAAGAACATGACATATCACTGAACAAAACCTCATAGTTAAAAATAAATATATATTATATGTATATAAATTCGAGAATGAGTAAACCAATACATGTTTTCAACTTGGATATAGTACTAACAAGTACTAATGTTGTGTCTGCATGCGTTATTATATGAATCATCCTCAGCCATGTTCTATCCAAACACACGAGGTTGGTTGCAATTACAAGTGGAGTTCATATAAAGAATGATATTGGGGCTACTAGACCGCTAAAGAAAGGCCTGACATATAGAAAACAAATGACTCAGGAAGCACTTTATAGAAAACACATTCACATACAAACAGTAAATCAATCTTCCAGATATTCCGGCTGTATATACAAATGGAACACAATCATACTTGATGACACACGCACCCACACACGCAGAGTTTGAGGAACAGATCATCATTTCCCGGGATCCAATCTTACATCGCTTCCTGAGGAAAACGTGAGTTTGTTCACACAAACCATTGGCAGGAATTAAGAGTTTTCAGCAGCAACAGTGAACTTTCCAGACGTTCAAAGTGTGACACATTTGGACATTTTTTTTCAAACTTAAAAAAAAAAAAAAAGACATAAAAATATATACTGTATATGACAATCTATACGGAAAATCCCAAATGTGCGTTTCCATTCCTTTTATTTCACTGAACTTTGATATAAATTGGCAACTCTCATTTATTTATTCAGGCAGTCAGAATTCTTCCAGTTTGATTGAATATTTAAGAAATGGCTCAGGTGTGTTCAACTACATGTTCTACTTTTTCTTTCAAAGCACTCAAAATGCATGTTGCAACAGTTTCCTCCATTTATTGACATGCCACTTTTCTTCAGACAGAACTTGCTACTGGAACGCTTAAGACACATTTGCTTAAATATGAAAAAAAAATAATAATAATACAGCAAGAATAAAAAAAAACATTTGCATTTATATGGCCCTTTCTTTTGACAAGTGTCTTTCACATTAAATATGGCTCACCGTCATTGTCATTTAAACACAGAGGTAATTAGATGCTGTACAAAATGAACCCCCCGCCTAACATATAGCACATTTTTACAGATTACAAAATAAATGCAGTATACTTTCATTAAAAATCACACATCATCACCATAATCATACAAGAATCTGTAGTACAGTATTTAATAATTATACTGTTGATCACCAGAAATGTGCTCTGGGAGAGTTATGAAACATTTTGGCATACTCATATGAAAATAGCATCATCACAGACAAGATACAATATTAGCGGAGAAATCAGAGCTGCTCAATGAAACAAACACAAATTAGGAAGTATTTCTTTTGGTTTAACATAAAAAAAAAGCCTGACAATTAAATTAAAAAAGAAAAAAAAAATCAGGTTATCATTTTGAATTCAGTTCTGACAACTGACTGTATGTTCATTACTGAAAACTTCAGTCTTGACACCTTTGAACAAACCACACTTTGCGTAACTTTTGATTGTTTTGTCGTCTACATCTTGCAGGGCCAAGTCAGGTAAATACAACACACAGCTGAGGTTACTATACATTGACATATGGCAATGCTCAACTCAGGGCAAATATGGGATTGTTTTATAAAATGACGTGAATTATGGGGTGTACAGTCTTCAGTGCAAATATAAAAGAACATAAAAGAAAAAAATACAAATTAAAACAAAACAACTGAATGTCATATATATATATATATATATATATATATATATATATATATATATATATATATATATATGTATATAAACTTTAAGACCAGTGGTCCTGTCCGTGAAGTTGCGTGAACAATCACGAGAGCTAACAGGGACAATAGCGTGCATGCGCATGACGTCATGCTCAGGGCAAAAGCTAAAGTTTCCGGCCCGAACCCTCCAAGTTTTTTTTTCCTTTTACAGAAAAATAGGGGCAACAGTCATCGTGCCACAGTCGTGCCTCCTGTCCATTATACAATTCTTTAAACAAGTGCGGGTGAAAAATATGGTTATTTTAACACTCAAATTTGAGTCTAATCTTACATCGTGCACCTTTTAATAATAAAAATACCCCCAAAATGTTCAGCTCGCGCCCTTTGCGGGCCCATATGCCCCCTCGAAAAAGTCACGACTCGCCACTGCAATTTGGAATATGTTAAAATCGGAATGGTGAAAATCGGTTGAATTATGTGAATGGAGTAATGTGTGAAGAGTCAGGTAGGAAATGGAGTAAGGTTTGAAGAATTACGTAGGGAATGTACTAATAATCACCCCTGTAGTGAAAGTTAAATGTTTTGAATATCACTTTGAAATGATGTAAATGTGAAATATTGAAACTGCCATTCATTGTTAATGGGGGAAAATAGGGTGAAGAGTCAGGAAATGTGGGGAAGGCCTGAATGTTTGGAATAAGAAAAATGGAAGCAAGAATGCCGTGAATATTCGTAATATGTTAATTAGAATGACAAGAGCGGGATGAATTATGTGGAAGTAGATAGATGGCGAAAGTATTTAAAAAACAAAAAAACAGTACTGACATGTAGGAGATGAGTGTTGAGTGCAATATTGGTTCCTAGTTTGGCACATTATGAGACTCTCCAAACAAGAAAACTAAAAGTTTATACTGGGATTGATTACAAATTTTGTCCTGATTACAACATATAGTAATAGAAAATAATTGAATGAGAAATTAAAAAAGAAAAAGAAAAGAAATCACACTTGAAGCCTTGGAGTGTTCGCATTCTTATGGTTTGGATAGGCTATATATTAATAAACTGCTGCCTGCATACTTGACAACTGACAGTAAACTGTAAACAATATGTAATGTTGTGTATGCTGTCGGTACTGGACTGCTCGCTATGTCCTCATAGCCTTGTCTGCGCCTCAGGGATGTAGATCTCAATGCTGTCAGCGCTCTCCGTGGCAGAGTTTTGCCGCACAGACGCAGCTCTCTTGGCGGCCATCAGGCGCTTCCTGGCCTCCTGTCGCTGTTTCTCCGAACTCTCCAATGAGCGATCTCGGGCTAGAGGCGGGTGATGGAGTGGGGCTTTGGGTGGCTTTTTTGGTACTGGAGGTGGGAGCCGTCTCTCCTGGTGGGAGAGGGCGGTAGGGAGGGGAGGGAAGAACATTTCAAAGAAATACACATGCGCTGCCTGTGAAGGGTGCTGAGAACATACTAGTGCCATGGATTCGGATTTTGGGTTATCTCCTAATAGGTCACAATTGTTTCTTTTTGGGTTTTTCCCCCCAACACACAGTCATTGCATTTTAGAATCAGTTTTCACCTCCACATTTATTCATCTAAATAATGGCAGATAATGGTATGATACTAAATGAGAGTGGAGTTCTGCAACTATTGTTGGCAACCAGCAACCAAGCAAAGTTTGATGAAGCTATTTTTTTGTTTCTTTTTTATTCTCACATCTGACTGGTCAGGTTTCCTGACCATTGTACATTTAAACAAACAAACAAACAAACAAACAATACGAATAGCAATACAACAATGAGCCTTAATTATTACACAGTTGGTTTTAAAGTGATAGGAAACCTTGTGTGGCGCTTTTAAATAAAAAGTATCTGTATTGCTCTTAAATATTGATCTTAAACACTTTTTTTTTTTCCTGCTATACACATCTAATGTCAGCCATTGTTTCTCATTGTGGTAAAGTCCCACTGGTGGTACGTGGGCTCCCTCTAGTGGTACTAAAACTATGTTAGCCCAAATACAATTCACTTGTATTTCACTTTCTGGAACGATACATTTGCATGTAGAGGTGTTATTTTTGAAACTTTTACAAAGTACAATTTGTTAATTATGTGTGACACATTTTAATTGAAACATTATTTAAATACAGTTTTATTGAGCTATATTTAAAGTGCTGTGCATAATGTTAATGTCTTACAATAATTTTAAATATACATTTTAGGAATTGTTTTTGATTAACAGTTAAATCTACTATGCTACTATTTTTAACTTTGAACTGATTTCATGTTGTTTTAGGTCGGAACTTAAAGCAAAAATATTATTATGGCATCTGTTTATAAAAGAAGGTAGGAGCTTCACTGACTCATTTCACTGATTTAATTTACCCCGTCCAAATTTCTTGTAACATGACACTCCTTGATTTTCACTTATTTACTGCAGGGATTTTTTCCCCCCATATTGGGTCCAATTCACACTGAAATTTCTAAATATTATGGACATTTTCAGCTAACATTGCCCTTTTTAACTTTGTTCTCTTATTCTTTATGATAGACTATATAATACGAGTAGTAGCCTAAAAAAAAATTAAATGGAACGTAATATTGACATGATTTAAAATACATTGATTTACAAAAAAAAAAGGCAAAAAAAAGGCAAACCCTCCTGTTTTCATTGACCTTGACACTAACTGCCAAAACGCACATAACAGAACGCCACACATGGTGAGGCAGCGGTGGGTGTCAGAAGAAAGGAGGGAAAGGCAGAGAGAATTGTGGTTAGATGGATGGATGGACAGACATGATGGATCAAGGGAGGCCCAGAGAGGTTAAGGCCTTGTGGTGTTTCTTGTGGTGATTGATGCGTGGCTGTTTGCAAGCGCCTTCACTGTCAACACAAAGAAGCACAAGAAACAAAAAAGGGCCATGAGAGCAAATGAGGAAGCCATTCGAGTCAAAAGTGAGCACGATGAAAAGCCACATCATAACTGCTGAGAAGGAGCAACACATTAAACAAAAAGCAGAGATTGCAATGATGGCATTCAAGACCCTATATGCTTTTTGGTAATGAACTTCAAAAACATCATATAGCATATAGCCATGAATGGCAATTACATTAATCTTAATTGTCCATAATCCGCTCCAAATATTTTATGAATTCTTGTACTCAAGTAGGGAAAGTTTTGGCGTATTAGCTTAGCCTAGCTTGTACTACCAAATAATAATACTAGCAAAAATAAATAAAAATATAATACAACAATAAAATAATAATACTACCAAATCCAAAAAAATGGTCTCGATCAGTCACATTTCACACATTTGACTTTAACAAACTAATAATGAATATTATGTTACATCATCTTGTACCTGTATCAGACACTGCGTAGAAAAGGAAAAGAATATTTGCATGCATATTTGATACAAAATCAATATATTTCAGAAAGTAGCTACGGCTCGACTCAAAACACATAAAATGATAACCAACAGCTTGCAGACCAGTTATCATTGTGGATGATGAGTTTGGATGGTTCGTGGAGACGATAGCATGCCTACAGTATGTATGTTCATGCCGAGATGATTGCATTACTAGTAAACAATTAGTCATTAAATCTACTGTACTGTATTTTCTGATCAAATTGAGGGTTAGTAAACTTAATTTATATGCAACTCCTAACTTAAAGCAATTCGAAATTGAACAACAAAATAACATTTAAATAGTTCAACACAACTAATATTCAACTGTTCATTTGAATGTATAACGAAGTGTCAAATTTATTCCGTTCATCCATTCATTCATTAAAAATAGTACTTACTCGACAGAACACCCTCTTGTTTGTATCATTGTTGTTGCTGGCCAAGCCTTTTGAAAGATGCTCTACACATGTTAACTACAGTGGTGCCTTGAGTTACAAGTTTATTCATTATGTGACCTTGCTTGTAACTCTTGAAACACTCATTTCTCAAATCTTTCTTTCTTTCTTTCTTTTTCTTTCTTTCTTTCTTTCCAAAAGGAATTACCGCTCTATCATATTGTAATTAGTACAAATATAGAATTATAATGTAATAAAATTAAATGTAAAGAATTAAACAGTTTTTGCCATTTTTTGCTTCAATTCAACCGACATTGCGTGTGCTGCTACTTAGGTGTGAGTTGAGTTCATTGCCACCTAACAGCACTACTCGTATCTCAAGGTTTTGCTTGCAAGTCAAAGCAAAATATGATATTATTATTATTATTATTCTTATTATCATCATCATTATTATTATTATTATTATTAAAGGAAAATATGATACAGTGATACCTCGGTTTACGAACTTAATTGGTTCCCAGAGAGTGTGTGTAAACCGAAAAGATCTTCTTCCGAACATTTATTTCCCATAAGAAACCATTAAAATGAGAATAATCCGTTCCCAGGTCCCTATAAAACATAATTTTCTACTAAATAAGCCTTAAAACTACACAAAAATATACCTTATTTTTATTATTTATTTATTTATTTTTTTTATTGTATTGTACTTAAAGAAATAAATTGTACTGTATAATAAAGTCGTTTTATTTTACTTTGTGATGGTAGTTCTTAAGGATGGTAGCAATGGTAGACTTACTTCATTCGCGAGCGTTTCACCGCGTAGAGTGTTTATGGAACGGTTGTCGCTCATTCGCACTTTCGTGCTCACCGGAGCGGAGGAGGTGTGTCCCTTGGTGAACAAGGAAGTGGAGCACTTTAGCGAGTCAACAAAAAGTGAGCACCGCCAACTACTTTCACCTCTTTCCTGGGACTAAACAGCCGTGGCACGATTTTCTCCTTTTTTGAGGTACGTGATGGCACTTTCGCTTTTTTTAGTGGCGCGAACTCCATTGACTACAATGCAAACGCGCCGCCGAATCGCCGTCCCTCGCTGGTAAGCATTAGGCTTAACACTAGCCTGTGGTGGGGTCTTTTTCGGTCCCATAATAGCAAAAGTACACTCAAAATGTCTATCAAACACAAACCGCGTCCGCACTAAAAGAAAGGGGGTGACGAACTGGGACGCCGTGAGCGTGCGTCAGCTTCTCGTGGCCGCCACCGTGGTGCTGTTCGACCGCGTGGTTTGGTTCGTCCGCCGAAAACTAGTTCGTCAGCAGAGACAAAATTTTCGCGAATTTAATGTTCGTGAGGCGAAAAGTTCGTGAGCTGAAGCGTTCGTCAGCCGAGGTATCGCTGTATTATTATTATTATTATTATTATTATTATTATTATTATTATTATTATCAAAAAACCTACAAGCCAGGTCACCTGGATCTCAAAGCACCACTATATTATGCTATCATTATTATCATCAGGGCGGCACGGTGGCCGAGTGGTTAGCAGTTCTGAGGACTCCGGTTCGAGTCCAGGCTCCGGCCTTCCTGGGTGGAGTTTGCATGTTCTCCCCGTGCCCGCGTGGGTCTTCTCCGGGTACTCCGGTCTCCTCCCACATTCCAAAGACATGCATGGCAGGTTAATTGGGCGCTCCGAATTGTCCCTAGGTGTGCTTGTGAGTGTGGATGGTTGTTCGTCTGTGTGCCCTGCGATTGTCTGGCAACCAGTCCAGGGTGTCCCCCTGCCTACTGCAAAGAAGCCAGCTGAGATGGGCGCCAGCACCCCCCGCGACCCTTGTGAGGAATAAGCGGTCAAGAAAATGGATGGATGGATGGATATTATCATCAGCAGGAAACAATTCTGGGCCAAGCTCTTCACTCAGTTGACTAATTTCTTGGGTTTTCCTGCTAAGAATGTTTTCTTGAAATCTCACTCACACCATGAATGAATGATGTTGATGTTTGTTTTGTTTCCCAATGCACAGTAATCACCCATTATTTTCAGATATGGATATGAACCAAGCCCTGCTGCAAATTGTGAATAAACATGAGTAAATGACACCCCCTTTAAAAAGACTTATTGAATAGATTTGTTGTTACAGTCTTCCCTCGCTATAACGCGGTTCACTTTTCGCGGTCTCACTGTATCGCTGATTTTTTTTAAAGTGCAATTTTGCATATTTTTTACAGTAATATACCCGTTTTATAAAATTTATGAAGGTTTGAACATTGTCAATGTTTGAACAAGAGAGAAATGTGAGAACATGTAAATGCCTCAATGAGAAAAGTGTATAAATTGTGCGGTCGGGGATTTTAGAGCCTTAAAACATTTATAAGAGTTGTAAAACATAAAGCTAACTACTTCGCGGATTTCATTTGTTGCGGGTATTTTTTGGAACCTAACCCCAGCGGAAAACGAGGGAACACTGTATTGTTGAAATGTCACTCATGGCCCCGAATAGAAGCTGCCCAAGCACAATGCTTTTGCACCATGCCACATGCAATTGTCAGCCATTTTCTGTTCACGCATTGGAGGCTGACGACTTGAGCGTGGTGGTGCTTCAGCCTGCCCACCCAGATCCGTCAGGAAGAAGGCGGTGAGGGGGTCGAATTGCTTAATGCTTGCTTGATTGGGTGATAATGTTAATGGTAGTCAGCAGAAACAAACTGCTCATGAGTCAAAGCAGAGGCATAGTAGAACTGGATACACTACTATTAGACTCCCGTGACATATGGTAAATTTCTATACCTCTTTTCCACCTTACAAGGTGCTCAAAGTTTTACATTTTGACTACTCTGGCATCTACTGATGATGCAGCACCAGGTTCAATATCTTGCTCAATGGTACTTTGACACGGTCACAATGGTCTGGGATCAAACCCACAACCTCAGGGTTGCGAAACGACCACTCTACGACTAAGCCATGCTGCCCACATCTCATCAAGTGCCTATAGATGCCACAAGATGATGCCAAAGCACTACTTAAGGCTTTAGGGTTACTGTATCTTGTGGCATCTTAAGGCATTTCAAAAGGGCACAACAACAGCAAATTAACATTTTTCTAGTGAATAACACGATATGTTGCCCCTCAAATATCTGAGAATAGGTTAATTTGCCCGTAGCAAATTGTGAATAGATGGGGAACGCTGTAACCATTTAATTAGCTGCTGACATCAGATGCCTGGGACATGTGAATGGCTGCACAAGTCCTGCAGCAAGACTTTGAGTCAGACCCTGGAATCACTGGAATACAGTACTACACGATGAAGGTCAAACTCCAACACATACAGAACACAAAAGAACAAGGAAAGTCAGCTGCATTATGATAAAAACGTGTGACTTAGGCTACGTGCACACTGCAGAAAAATGCGACCCAGATCAGAGTTTTTTTGCCCAAATGCAACCTGTGTCTGACTTTTTTTTTAATGTCAGTCTGAATGGCTCAATTCCAATTTCTTCATATCCAACCTGGCTCACTTTCGTATTTGTCATGACTCAAGTCATGCAGGAGTAATGTTTGGGTCTTGTCTCATGTCTGGGGTCACGCCTGGGTTAAGTTTGAGTAGAGTTCGCCGTGCGCCAGAGTTCACGACCCATTACACCTCTGTTTTGGTACTGATGTAACAGCATCCTGTTTCAACTAGTTTTTGGCTATATGATGTCTGGCCTATATGATGTCAAGGATCTTTTATGCAATATGATGTTTGTTAATGTCAGGAACTATCTGTAATTATGGAGTCAACAGCCAATCAGAGAATTCTATGTCAGTACTAGTACTCACATAGCCACAACCAATGAGATTGATTGACTGTCTATTTAAGGGTCTGAGAATTGTGTGTGTTGTGCCGGATTATTGCTCAACTGTTCCTGTGTACAGCTCTCATATGTTCTGCTTCTCAATGTGAATAAATAGATAAAATCTTATTTGTGTCTGTATATGGGATCCTACCTTTCAGCGCACAATATTTGGTCCTAGATCGGATACATATCCAAATTTTTGCAATGTGACCTTGGTCTGAACAGCCAGGTCACATATATCCGACATCTACATCATCAAAATGTCCAATATGTGCTCCGCGCACCCGCATGGGGCATTACTTGGGAAACGTACGTGAATCGGCAAAATAGTTTCCAGTAACAGTTGTGTTGTGACTTTATATTTGACTTTAAATCCAACTTGAAAAATGAAGCAATAAGTTGACATTTGTGGTGGTGATATTAGTGATTTAGCCATGCAGACGACTCATTTATTACGTACGGCAATGAAGTGATGTCATTGTTAGGGGAGAAAAAAAAGGAGATGTCTCCGTGAGATGAGGCGCTCGAACAGGCTCGCCTCATTTTCACAAAATAATACCGTATTTTTTCGGATTATAAATCACAGTTTTTTTCATAGTTTGACCGGGGGTGCGACTTATACTCTGGTGCGACTTATGTGTGAAATTATTAACACATTATTATATCATTTCACATGTTGTTTTCACACTAAACCGCAAGAGGGCGCTCTAGGCCTGTGTTGATAATTTCAACATTGCCGGTAGAAGAGGAAGCGGCGCATCGTCTACCTCCCGAGTTGGGGGAGTTGTTTAAAAGTGACACCGAGGATGAAGATTTCATTGGATTTAGTGATTTGAAGTGAAACTGATAGTTTGGTAAACTTGTTAGCATGTTCTTTATGCTAGAGTTATATGAATAACTTGTAGTGATGGGAACATAATTCACTCACGGAATGTTGGGACGAAGGTAGAGTTCCGGGTGGGAAGGTTTTGTTATGTGGAAAAGGGGAGTTAGCCTGTTAGCTTCCAGCTGAGTGGGGAGTTGCTGTTAAGACCTCAGAAGCTGATGTTAATAAAACGCCAGCCTTTGGCTCCGTGCTTCAACACTCAGCCTCCGACTCCCGTCAGTGCTCGCTACAAACTCTTAATATGTTACATCGTTACTGATATTACCAGGCATGTCAGTCATGTAACGTTAGTATACCGTACACTTATTCAGCCTGTTGTTCTCTCTTTTATTTTAATTTTAAATTGCCTTTCAAGTTGACATGTATGTTTTTGGTGTTGGATTTTACCAAATAAATTTCCCCCAAAAATGCGACTTATACTCCAGTGTGACTTATATATGTTTTTTCCTTCTTAATTATGCATTTTTTGGCTGGTGCGATTTATAATCCGGAGCGACGTATAATCCGAAAAATACGGTACTTCTACCTCCTCCTGCATCACTCCTCTGTAGATCTGAGATGGTAAAAATATGAGCCCCAACAAGGGATTCATAAAAGTCCGTGGCCCTGACACACTGGACAATACGTATTTACTTCCGCAAACACAGCGTTGGGAGTGACGTTGAATCTTCTTCTGCGCATGGGGGTCACTTTGGGACACATACGTTCATCCAGCAGACAGACTGAGGTCGCAATTAATAGGCAATGTTAACGCTTACTCAAAAAAAATTGTATTTCACCCAAAAATTGGAATTGAGCATTAAGATCTGCAGTGTGAATGTAGCCTAAGCCACCAAAAACTTGATGATTCAGCACTGTGGAGTGACAAACAACTGGATCATGCAGCATTTGCCTATAGTGGGACTACAGTAAAGCATGTATGAAAAAAACAAAAATCACCTTGCTTACAGTGATCAATTGCTTGTAATATTAATTGTGTTGAACTATGAGCGCTGTAATATGACCGTTAATTTCTTGTCATCTTTGTAAAAGTAGCATTTTGCTGGCTCTTGTATTGGATCTCTTTAATTTTAAATGTGTAAGTAGTACTCATAATCTTTTTGCTGTTCGCTGTATTCCACATCTATTATTTCCATAGGCACTACTATAGACATGACACTATCTTGCCTGCCATGGGTGTGTTTGTGTACCTTTCTCTCTGGTGGGTCTAGAGGTCTCCAATTGTTGGCTCGGAGTTGGTGAAGCTCATCAAACTTGAGGCTAATGTTCTCAATGGACAACTGAAGCATGTCCCAAAAACCAGCCAGGTCAGAGGCTACAGGACGGGGGTGGGCATGGGGGTTCTAGGAAAGGTGGAGAAGGAGGACAAAGAGGAAAGTCTAAAAAGAGGAAGACCATAATGAGGACAAGTGGAGTAGAAAATGGACGGATGCAGAATGGATTCACACATTGGCGCTTGTCAATTTTCTCTATGTGCTCTCATTTTCTTTGACATTTTGTGTATACTCTGACGGCACTATATGCTTTAGAAAAATCCTGCTTTTCATTTCATTCAATGAGATTTGTGTGTGGTTTTGCTTTCTTTTAGATTTATCACATAATCTGGCACAAACAAGCAGGTATTTATGTGTGTACACCAAGAGCAGTGAGTAATTGTGTTTGAAGAATGAATAAAGATGATCACTCACCAAGTTCTCCTCACACAGTTCCCTGAACTGCTGAAACTTTTGGGACATCAACAGCTGAGCACTTCCTATGGCACTCCTCATCTTGCCCAGAACTCCAACCACAGAAACACAAGCATATACCATAAAACACAGAAACAATAGGAAATGGAAAACACTGTAATACAGCATTAAATATTGTATCTAACCAAATGAGCTTGAACTAATCAATACGTTAAATCGGCAAAAAGTAATCACACTTGACCCAAATGAGCCACAGAGTTGTTCATACAGCATGAGGTTGCTTAACTCATTTGCTCCCCAAAACGTATAAATACGTTCTATTTTAAGTATTACCATGCTCCCAAAGACGTATTTATCCATGTTTTATGTTTGTTTTTTGTATGCTAAAGCATACAGAAGGCTTTGATGCAGCCTCTGAACTGAAGAGAAATATTGGTATTTATTACAAAAATGGCAAGCAGGTGGCAGCAGAGTATAAGAGATCAACCAGGGCCATGTTGCAAAAGGCTCTTTTCCACACTGTTTTAGAAAGATTTGGGAATACTGATGAAACTTAGCTATATTCCAATGCTAACTGCTAAAATAGATAGAAATTATAGTTTTTTCCCCACGGTGAAAGAAGAGACTCTAATCTTTCTTTTGGTAGGTTCTATGTTTTTATAGCAATCAAACACAATATTCTGTGGGCCTTGCAAAATCAGTCAAAATCCAGTAAAATAGCCATGAGCGATGGAGGTTCATTCAGTGAAAATGCTGCGAGTGAATGTGTCCAGGACAAGACAAACTAGAACTTGCAATTCCATTTAGAAATTGCACACCGATGCTGATAAATGTTACCAACTTAAATGTCACAGAATGGATGAAATTAAGGAGGACAATCACACAGGAGATCTCCAGATGTACCGACAACACTCAAAAGGCTGGAAAATAGTATGACTCATATGTACAATCATACTTCATTTAAAAACAACACTGGCACAAAAAAATAACCATCCAGAGTTGAAAGACAACTCCTAGTGGACCCTTGCTATGCTATATATCTGTTCCAACAATTCTAAGGGGAGCCCTCATCGCTAAGTACTCACAAAATTTCATGCTACACAACATTTAGTGCTGCTGAGAGGTTCTCATTCAGAGCAAAATGATTTTAATCTTCCAAATCTGAATAATCTAAGTCTAGTAAAATAGTGCCGTTGAAGGAAAAGTACACAGGAACAAAAACAAAACATTGTGAAGACTTGAAAACACGTGTTGAGGGGGGATAGAGAGGAAGACGGTGTCCCCAGGAGAGCAGATTGGCTGACGCAGAAGGAGAAGAAACAAATAAGATCATGTAGAGAGACAGACATGATGAGCACATAGCAGCAGAGACAAGAAAACACCAGATATCCGAAAACCAAAACACTATATATATATATATTTTTTAAAATTCATATTTTCTCATTTCAAATCAAATCCAAATCCATCTGGTAGCAAGCCCCGCTAGTACGTAAGCACGGCAAAAAAAACAAATGAAAATGTCATTTATGAGTGTGCCTAATTATCTTCTTCATCAGAAATGCAGGGAAGACACAGTCCCTATCAAAGACATACCATCCTCTGGAAGGTCATTACGTTGTTGCTCCATCTCCATCTGTCGACACCAGCCCTCCATGCGGTCAGTCTCAGCCTGCAGCAGCTTTAGGAACCATCGGCCATCTCGCTGACATACTGTCCTCTGCACCGCCTGTCAGACATACAGCACATTTTCAGTGCCACAAGGAAACCTCAACTGGATATTTAACTCCCTCCCCAATTTTATATCTTAAAAGTACTAGTGGTATTCATATTCACTATGGATATCGGTGACTATTCAAGAGTTGAGTACTCGTACTAGTCTGAAAAGAGTGGTATCGATTATTATTATTTCCCACTTACATCTAAGATAGCTGAGCTGTTGAAGCTGACATCTGGTGGCTCATCACTGATACTATCTATCCAAGGGTCTGGAGGAGGAAGAATGGATGGATCGAAGCCCACATCCTCATACTCATCAGAGGCACAGGCGTGGTAGTGGTTCCCTGAGCCCTGGATGCTGACGGTTGAGGTGGCAGCATCGCGGGAGTATTGACGAGAAAGCATGCCAGATGACAGGACTTCGAAGTCCGTGTCAGAAGAGTCCAGAGGCGTGTCAAGCAGGCCCGGCATGTCCAGATCTGCCTAGTTGAGGCAAGCAAATCACAATTGCATTCATTGTATGCGGCGGAGGATTTATTATGTTCGACACAGTATTCAAGATATACTTAGGTTATTAGAACTGATGTTGTGTTTTTTAGTGTTGACATCTTTGTCAATTTGTCGTCACCGGGACTAATGGTTGGGGTTAGTATTAGGCTTTCAGTGAGGTTGCAGGCCTACACGTTATATCTTTACATGAGACACTAATGGTTGAGGTTAGGAAGTGGCTCAGGTTGTAGTATGATTTATGTTACAAAACACATTGTCAACTCGAAATAATTACCCAGCCTGATAACTCAGTAAGATAGACATGACCCGGGTTCGAATCCTACTCACTATGCTTATGGTTCACTTTACTAGTTTTTTACCCCACTATTTACATGGTCAATAGGGGTCGCTAAACTACAATGTGTAACACTTGGTCGTAATTTGGCACATTTCAAAATGACCTATGTAGGTCATATCATATTAATTGGAGGAATGTCTCTCCAGTGTGTCTTTCTGCTTAAGAATGTGCACATTGACATTGTGTAGAAAGAAAGGCCAAATATCTGCAAAAAAAACTAAGCTAAAAGTGATTAGGATTGAATGACAGATTTTTACTTTTAATCCAATTCATCACATAATGTAAATAGATTTTGGTGGAAATATTCGTTTTTGCATAAGTATACCATTAGTTTCCAACTTTTATTTAATACAATGCACTTTTTTTTCTAACAACTCATGGCACATCACCAAACAAACATGTCACAAAGGCTATACAGTATATAGAGTATCTTGAAATAAGTCAAGTCAAGTTTATTGCTATAGCCCTTAATCACACAAAGGTCTCAAACGGCTTCACATGCCCACAGTTGACAAATACCAACGACAACCCCTGATCAAACCACAAAAGGGCAAGGAAAAAGTCAAAAAAAAAAAAAAAAAAAAACATCAGGGGGGAAAAAAAGAAAAAAAAAGAAGAAGCCTTGAGAAGGGACCACAGATGTGGTAATCCCCCTTCCTGGATGACCAGGCTGCAATGGATGCCGAAATAAGGATCTCACATGAGTCTACGTCTACTACCCAATTTTCTGGGCCTTTTCAGCTAGATACAAAGCTGACATATTCACATTAATTGAAGAAGATTACTGTATACATAAATAATGACATTCAGAACAATTAAGTGAAATTGGATAATTTTCCACAGCACACCTGATCTCTCACAACCCACTCACTAATTTGCCAGATTACAGTGCTTGACAATCACTTCAATATACAGCAGGACCACTGTAATCATCTGAAATTAGCCAATTTCACTTATTTCGTCCAACAATTCTTTGTTTACTCTAAATATTACAGTATCTGTGCTCAAATAATGAAGTTAGCAACATTTAGTAATAGGTAAAAACATAAAATTAACATGTATCCAACATTTGTGATGTTGATGTTTGATGGTGTGCCATGAGTTCTCTTTGTAATGGAAACAAAAAGTGCTTGTCTTAATAAAGGTTGGGAGACATTGTCCAATATTAAAATTTGACATGTTTACACTTTTCTGGATTGTGCTACAAGGGCTCAAAACATCCAGACCTCAGCTGACCATGAAAAACATGTAGTGTAGTTTTTCTAAGAGTCCACATTGCATTGCTCTGTGAAAACACAAAGTGCCTTTTATGTATTAATTATTAATTAGTGAGCTAAATCCATAAAACATTCTCCTCAGGATATGAAATATACATATTAGAGCACAAAAGGTTAAAAGCTTGTCACACCAAGTTGGATTGAGTTGTGAAGTTTAACATATTTAAAAATAAAAATAAAAAATAAGAACAACGGCAAAGGTGTTTCAAAAAGAATGTTACACAATGCAAATAAGAACAATGCAATTCGCCACTATGGGGTTACCAGTTTAACATCCTTTCAAACGGCTGTTTTGATTTAGAAAAAAATATAAACTGGGTGTCACTTAAGTAGTTTCTTAAGATGAAATACAAGAGGTTCTACTTTTCGATGAGACAGGGCTTTGCCATCATCTTGTAGCATCTGAGGCCATCTGAGAATTAGTCCAAAAAAAAAAGCGAATAGGCAAGTTTGAGTAGAGTTCCGCACAATAAATCTGCATAGTTGAATTTGCAAGTCGCAAACCATGAATAGGCAACTGATGTCCAGCCACACGAGTCATGATGAAATATTGAAGTGTGATGAGTGTATCTTACTTGTACTGCTGCTGTCACACTGTTGGAGCGTTGGAAGCGACGATACCTGACCAACGGACAAAAACAAACAGCATTCATTCAATCTCTAGTTTAATTAATATTGATAATTAAAATTAAAAATTCAAAGTAATAATAATAAATTAATAATTAATTAATAAGTTTAATTCAATCTCATTTCTTATGCAGGGGTACTACTCATAAAAAGGTAGGGATATTTTGCTTTCCAGTGAAAATGAAAATGCACTTCATCCTTTTCAAGTGAAGCTAATTAAAATTTTCGAATGCACATGACCAACTGTTTAAAAAGTCAATACTTTTTGCATAACACAATGTTCTCGAACAATGAGCTGAAAATTCAGCAAGTGTTTGATTCAACCTAAATATTTCCAAGGATGTCCACTTCTATGCCTTTCTGTGATACCTCCAGTCGCTCTAACTCTTTTTTTTTTTTTTTTTTTTCAACCAATTGATGACAATAATGCTAACCTCAGTGGCCAGACAGGCCACTTCCTCTGAGAGCATCCTGTTTGGAACTTTGCCCTCTGACGTCATGTCAATATGTGACCAGCCTAATGAAGAGGATGGTTCAACCAGGTAATGTATTCATTGATTCATAGCTAAAACACATGTTGCAAATTAGCGGTTCAGCTTCTCGTTAGAGGACATAAAGATGTGCAAAAACAACGGCCAGCTGGACATGGACAGAAGGTGTTCACCTGTAGAGGTTATAGTGAATTTTAGGTTAATCTTTAAAATTCACCTGAAAGCTGAATACCCCTAACTTTTTGTGAGCAGTGTTTATGAATTCAATATAATGTTATCTATTCTACAGGAAACGGGGGGTGGGGGGTTCAGGACAAAATCACCACCACACGATAAGAGAAGCCCAGATCTGTAATTTGAGAAGTAGTTTGTTTGTTTAAATCATGTATTTAAAAAGTGAATTTTCCTGAGTGAAATCGGCAGACTGGGCCTTTAAATACTGTCTACAAAAAATATTGCAGTATTGTTCACTAGTAATATTTAACAATTTGTAAAAAAAAAAAGCAACCAGCAAAGAAATAATACGCGTACAAGCAAACAAATAGTATAATGCTTTAGATTTGAAAACACATTTGATTTAATTTCAGAATCATCGTAAACCAGATATCAGCTAAACTGATGAGAAAGTAGGTGAATCACCAGACTGAGACTAATAACCATGAATCAATTTTACAAAAGAAAACATGATGTGCAACCTATAGTGATACAATAAAGAAACATGTAGTCACCGTCTGTCATCCTCCACCTGCACCCCAACAGAGGTGAACTTAGATGGGTCCTCTGGGTCCAGAATTTCCTCTGGTCCATCCACCTGCAGTGTACCCCAAATCCAAATCCCACCCAGAAATGCCCTATTTTAAACAACATACTGTGTACCCTTTGTGCAGCTTTGACACATTATTTTCACAAAAAAAAAAATATGCTTAATAGATTGTGTGTGTGTGTGTGGGGGGGGGGGGGGTACAATACCTGGATCCCTATGGAGAGACATTTGCTCTTCCTGAGTGCCTCTTTTCTGTACGCATCATGGTGGTCTTCAACAATCAGACCTCTGCTCAAGACTGAGGGTGCAGGGGTGTTGATTGTCACAGTGCTGTTATTGACATGCTGACTGGCTGGTCCATGTATCTGCAGCAGGAAAAAAAATACATTAGACATTTTCAACAGTAGACTACATATTAAAGAAAGAAAGGGCTTTGAGAACGTGTATACTGTCCAATCAGGTCTGGACTGGCCATCTGGCATACAGGGCAGATGCCCGGTGGACCGGCCTCTTTTGGGGCCGGTCCACTGATGCAATGCTTTTTAATTGTTATTTTCCTACATTTTACCCCAAGAGACTGGCCCACAATTTAGAGGGACCAGTCTGTTAATCCATTTCAAATATAGAAAACAAACTGAAACATCGTCAATAAACATCAGTGGCAGAACTACGTTAGACGAGAGTCGGGCTGGGCCAGGCCGTGTCAAAATGCCAGGGCCGATTTTTCTGTGCCAGTCCAGCCCTGTGTACAATAGAGGTGCAACGGTTTCAGATTTTGGTGTATGACTATAGGCTGTGCAATACGGTTTTTACGATTCTTATAGACATTAAAAAAATAAAAAATAAAAAATCACATCTGCATTCTTTGAAAATGTATATTTTTAACAACAATAAATAACTATAATTTAAAATGTTCTGCCTTTTGAAACAAACACAGCAGATTAGACAGATGGCTCGTATGCTCTTTAAATAGGGCATGAGCACTATGTAAAACAAGTGGACGGTATGTACCGGCTTTTTCTTTCATCTTAAAAAAAAAAATCATCCTTTTCTTTCATCTTTCAATTTCTTTCCTTTTCAGTCATACTTACAGGTGAAATGTTCGTCCACAGCCTTTAAACTGGCGATTTGTGCAGTTTACCGCTACACATATAGGCATTTTGCAACCAAATGCCAAAATACCTTTCCTGGGAGTACCAAGATGGCCGCCTTGTGGCTTCAAAAGTCTCGGCCTATGGCCTATCTAGCGAACGACTGTGGATGGGGGGCTCGTGGGCTTCCGGCCCAGCCGCAGCCCGGAGACCCGGGGTAGGGGAGGCGGCCGGTGGTTGTTCGTTGGCGACGGAGCGGCGAACAGTGTGCCGCTGGGTCCCGGTGGCGGCGACACGGACCGATAGTCCCAAGTGTCACGCCCCGCGGTGCCTCGCGGTACCTGGTCCAGGCCTCGCGGTACCTGGTCCAGGCCGCCTCGTAACCAAGCCATCGGGTGTGCAACTCTCGCGTTCAAAGCTGAGCCCTGTGTTGTTCGCCCGCTAAATGGACCGTGTGGAAACAGAAGAGCTGTTGTGAGCGGAAATAACCGGTGTGGTTGAATGGCTGCGGTTAGATAATCCTGACGTTTAAAAGCCACGGTTTATCGTAAAACCGGTTAATTGCTGCATCCATACTGCACAACAAGAAAGACAAATGAACATGTGCAAAGGCAACTAGGGAACCCACCTGTGCGTTGGCAGCCTCGATGGCAGCAGTCAAAGCCTTCATGCTGTCAATGCTTTCAGTTGAGTTACTGAGCCCGGACTGGATCGTCATGTCACCTCTTGGTCCCTCTTCTTCCATGTAAGCATCCTGGTTGGTTTATAAAAACATGTTTCTTTTCCCCTCATCCAATGAACACAACAACAAAAAATGACGCCCCATCCCTCACGTTAGTAACTTACTTGACTTTCCAAGTTTAGACACAGTGCAGGTAGCAAACCCCAATTAGATGATCAAGCTGTTTTGTAAACTCACTACTTGTTTGGAGCATTAATGATCAATTTAACACAGCAGATGACACCTGTGTAAAAATGACCAATCTGTCTGTGACCTGAACAGGATGAGTTGTATAGAACATGTATAGATGTGTTAGATTAGGGCTCTTAATGATGAGATAGATGACTTGAGTTAGGCCGTTGTGTAGCTGTGGCCTGTCCTGGCTTAGCGTCTTCCTATCTATCTGCACCCTGGCACACATTTATCCAGCAGAAACCAGTTAAGACCATCAGGTCACACATTTTTACATTGGCTAGGCTACGTTGGCCCCCGTGTGGGTGGACGGCCAAGGTAGTATGAGATTAGCAACCATTTTGAGTGGGGCAAGCCTTGTTCCGCGTTCAGCAGATAAGGCTCCACAGCTGTGTACTCGATCTTTCTGGAAACCAGTAAATAGTTCGACTGAGAACATGCAGTCTCCTGGTTGTTATTATTAGTATGGCAAGCATTCAAGATAAAAGAAGCAGTGACAGTTCCCATCGAACTTTACAGATGGATTCACCCAACGTCATCAATTTTGGAATTTGACCAATATTTGCAGGAAATATGACTCAAAAACTGTTTGGTCAGTTAAATGAGATAAGTAGACTTGAGTACTAGAATCCAACGTCATCCTACGCGGGTAATCAAACTTAAGAAAGATTCTATTGTTGCTGCTCACATTCACATTCCACCTTTGTCATTCAAGTTACGGCAAAGCACTTTATATTTTGAGATTGTAGAAATACTTGCTTTATATGAAATAAAGAGAAAATGTTGGAGTCAAAGATGCACTCTTACAGGTATCTACAGGGTCTTCATATAATAAAGCTATGTCCTTAATGTTTGCCCAGACGAGGTTGACCTCATAACTCATAAATTCTCTGACAATGATCCCTCCTGTACAGTAAATTCAAGTCCACATGCATTGTTTGGTGATAGACATATTAGACTGAGACTGCTGTTGTTTACCTGCGCAGACTCTGTGCTGCTCTGTGCTGTAATGGAGATGTACGGCTTGGAGGCTGTCGAGCAGGTGGAGGTTCGCGGTGGCACTGGCGGAGGCGTTTTCTTATATGTTGTGATACAAGATGAAACTACATTTAAAAAAAGAAAAGGATAGAAGAAGACAAAGGGGGACGATAAAAACAGTGCATGAAATAACCTGGGAATAACTGTTCAACAGTAAAGATTATGTGTTAGTCTCAAACATTTTGTATTGATAGTATATGCTGTACCATTAGTAATGAATTAAAACTTGTGAAAATTGGTTTGCGAAACGAGCATGTTATGGCTCTTTTTCAATGCCCGTGCAATGCCCCGACCAACGTGGTCTCAACTTAGGCACAGCAAAAGCCGGGCTGCGACAGCATGCTGGTCTGTCTCGTCTTCGCTTCAGATCTGTGGCTGTTACTTTGTAACTGTATCTTGGGACATTTTGATTTGTTTGTTTGTTTTTTTTCTTACTGTTTGGTATTGAAAGGCAATTAAATGCATTTTTACAGAGTTAAAAACACACATCGAATATGTCTATTGTGTGATTTAAATCCATTTAAACTCAGCATTGTTTAAGTTGTAGGGCAAATAATGTAATATGTTTAAAATTAGATTAATCAAGCTTAATTAATTACAAAACCTGTAATTGCAGTCATTGTTTGAGCCACTGTGTATGATTTTAAAAAGCAATCGCAGTCTGAATGGGACAAGAGTTCTGACATGTCCCCTAAATGATGGCACAGATGTCTTGAGCTTCCTCCTTTTCTGCTTCTGCGTTACTAAACAATGTGCGAGCGTTGGCCATAAGGGGTCCTCAGGGCTAAATGTGACAGCACTTTTTTGTGCAGATTTGTTAAATTTAGAAGCTTCCTTCTTCCACATGCTTCTGTTCTCACTCTTCTTTTCCCAGGACCAAACAGGCTTGTCATAATTCAAAAATTTCAGCAGAATAGGCGACTTTTAGACAAGGTCAGGGCAGACCATGTTTGTATTTTTTTTTCTTTAAATGAATCAGCACAATTGTGTAAGGGTTCACTTGTCAGCTTTGAAATTGAAGCCCTTAAAACAGCCTCTTGCTTATCAAAGTCTTTGAATGAATTGTTACGCAATCCCAGCTTTGTTGGATTGGCCAAATGTTTAATTCCATCCATGCTACGTCTATATCATACAGAATATTTTCTCCTTGTGGTTTGTGGGTTCTCTCCAGGCAATTCACAATTAAGTACTGAATGTGGAGGTTTCTTGAAGACTATGGGAACAGCAATGGCTCATTTGTTAAGTAGCCGCTTAACCCATGGGCCAAAGCTTCAACCCAGTTCTCACATTGATTTGCAGTATCAAGTTATAATTGTTGCTACAAATTGCTTGAGATCTGTTAATATAAGATAATATGATAATATGTTAATATGAAATCTGTTAAATAAATTACGGATATTTTTTGATGGAGAAAATCAAATCCATCCATCCATTTTCTTAAGCGGCGCTTGCCCGACCTCTTCAAAATAAAATCATTGAAAATATTTCTGTCAGTGTCCTCTAAAATACAATATCGTAGTTCTACTGTTTTGGTCTTGAATTCCTGTATATTTTGTCTTGTTTTCCTCGCGGGGAGCGGAGAAGTCGACAGTTTGTTTCACGCATACACAATGAGAATTCAAATCGTGTTAGTTCCGTGAACGTTGTTTCGGTACGTGCGGCTTTTGAATGGCAAAAAAGCTGTCGACCTATCTGACAACGTGCATGCGTAAAATTGTCTTACTTGGCTGGTTCTGTGGTCAACAGTCATTGTTCAGTTCAAGTTCATCACCGAATCCCAATGAGTGCCCTTTTCCCGGAGAACGTTTGAGGAAAGGAAGTGTAATGAACAAAAGTAGGGTTGCTATTTACCTTGAGCAATAGGATGTCTGACTGTTAGTGAACGCAACACAGGTCTCGCGGGAAGGAGGGAGGTAGGGAGGGAGATTAGGAGGTGTGCAGTTCAGTTAACGTTGTTGTACTTTTTTTCCTGTTAGTAACAAGAGCTGTTGTTCTGTGCTGGTTATATTGTAACTAGCACTGGCAAGCAGTCAGTGGTTTTGCGTCCCGGAGATAGAGGGCCGGCAAATGGCCATATATCATGCCCGAGGAGGCTCCAGCGTTCTCGGCCGTGCTCCGCGGTCCTCTGACGCGCTCCAGGAATTGGCAAATTGTGATTTTGTCATTTCATACACCACGGAACTGGTTACATTACAGTGTGTGCATATCAACATGCGTCAGTCCTGAATATTTCCGCTTGAATTTTATACCTACACAGCGGTATAAAATAATATTTAATATTGAAATTAATTATAAAAATACCCAAAAAATGTTCAGCTCGCATATGTGAGTCTTCAGCATGTCCACTTCAACACTTCAAAAAGTCCCCGCTCACCACTGATATATATATATATATATATATATATATATATATATATATACACTAATAAAATTACACCATAATGACAAAAAGTCCTGTAGCAATAATTCACTTTTGCAGCGGGCCAGTAAGGGTACTTTCAGTTCACTGGTCATTGACGCACCATTTACAGTAAAATGTCCATTCATCTATAAAGAGCTCAGTTTCCAGTGTGCTGTTGGGCTGCTAAGGAACGTGTGAATGTGGTTGTACATGTATCTCTAAATGAATTCCCGGTGGAGCAAGAAATGTAGGTCATCTGTAACAGACTGAAGATAAAGACAATTCCAAACAGCATACACAAAGTCCCTTGGGGAACTGCCATTTGAATGTCATGAATGAATATATGAGATTATTTTGGTGGTTCATTATAACGACTAATAGTAAAGTTCATCATATACTTCAGCAATAATACAATAGTTCCACTTTTGGAATGTTGTGTTTATGTGCATGAGTGTTTGATGGCCTGAAAGGCTTGTCAAATTGCCTTTGCCGGCACAGCACGACACTTATTCTATGTACTGTCAGTCGAGACAACAGGCAAACCGTAAGATTTCAAAAATCAGTCCCGTGTTTACATTGTCAAATCTCACAAAAAAAAAAAAAAAGAAGTTATTTGGAAAGAGATAAAAAAGCTCTGTCTGATTTTGTGTTTCAAATTCGGGCAGTTTAAAGATGCATTGTGGAGTTTAAAATGTGAATATTAAAGCTTGTTCTACATCATGCATGCTCCACCATCCACCAAAGCTCAGATAAGGACAAATACTTTTTTTTTTTTTTAAACTGTGATTACAGCTGAGATAGGCGCCAGCACCCCCCGCAAAACTGCGATTGGCTGGCAACCAGTCCAGGGTGTCCCCCGCCTACTGCCCAAAGCCAGCTCAGGAATAATAAGCGGTCAAGAAAATGGATGGATGGAACTGTGATTACGCCTATCAGCTTGTATCTTCCCTTTACTGTGAAGTGTTCGGGGCAAACACTCAACAGGAGGGTGACACCATGCTCGTCTCCGTGGACATTTGGTGTGAGTGTACGGCACAGCTGGCATGGAAACTGAAGAAAGATTTTTTTTTAATTATTTTTTTAAAGGAGGCTTCGAGCACAGCCCAAATTCCAGCTCAGACTCCATGAAAACTGATAAAACGAAGAGTTCATTCGAGCGCACATTTTTGCACGCGCACCATGCACAAGCTTGACACAGAAGCTGCAGTTACGCTTTAGGCCAGAGGTGGCAGTCACGGGTAAAAAAGTGACAAACTCAATTAAGCACCTTTAACTCATATAAGCACCTTTTACTCATCGTATAAATATGTTCTATTTTAAAGGGACTTTTTGGAGCTTTCAGCAGTAATGTATTTATTTATTTAATCACTTACCTACTTCTTGTTGTGAATTTATTGACGCAAATTTTATTTACTTGTATACTTATTTACAATGTTTGTTTTGTTCTTGTTTTACTTATCTTTACTACATAACCAATTTCTATTCCATGTACAGCACTTTGTATACAGCAGTGCTTGTGCTTTATAATTAAAGTTGAGTTGAGTCATAGTTGTAGTATCCGTTCTACTAGCATAAGAGTGGAACTTTAGAGGGGAAACAAAGAAGTAAGAAAAAACTGCCATGGTGTTTATAAATTGGTTCTGCAGTTGATAAGATGAAGTCATTGTTTAAATAATATTCTCATTCTGTCCCTATAGGTAGCAGTAATTCACATTCCAAAGTGGCTGACAACTGTCAAAACTGTCAAATAACACATGCCAAGGACAATACGCATCGGTGCATCCTATTCCTACCTGTGCTGCTCTGAATGGTCCTGACAGTCGTGGCAGATGTGCGCGGTGGAGAGGACGGCAGCAGAAGCAGTGGTCTTCCTCCTTCTCCTTCTACTTCGCCAGCACAGCCCTGATCAATTGCTCTCACATAGCTGTGGCTCCTCATTCGGAAACATCCTGGCATGGGCAACGTATCCATGGTATCGATCCTGTCCATTCTGTCCATCCTGTCCATCCTGTTCATGGCGGCCTCCATGGCCTGAGCCTGCATTTCGCTGTAGACCTGCTCACATACCTGCTCAATCTGCCCATTCACTTCAACTTCACTCAACTGAAGAGGATTATGCAAACCCAGACAGACAATGAAAGAAAAAAGGAAAAATCAAGGGAGAAAAAAATCAGGACACTGGTGAGTCTTAATTGCTCAGAAGGCCAGAGACCTGTCAGGCATACAGGTCAAGTGAACACAGCGCTTGGTTTGTCATTAGTGGTGGACATCACTTTTTACAGTAGTTGTTTCTTTTAAAACAACATATTCGGTACGCCATGTTAACCTATTTTGAAAAAGTCACTACTACTGTGGTGGTATCTACTGTTCCAGTCAGGAATATCAAGCTACTACCCTTAATGCCAAATATATGAAAAATGTATATTTTATATATTAGGACTGAGGCAAAGCACATAGTGAAAAAAGATTCATTGATTTGTGGATCTAGTTCAATACTTAAAAAGTGCAATTTTAAGGTAAGCATCTTTTCTGGTCAGACTAGTTTCTGAAGTGAGAAGTGCGAAGTGAACGTTTGAAAGAGGAGCTGTTATTAGGGATGTAACGATATCCAAACATCATGATATGAAGGTCAGGATCCGATAATTATCACAATATTGTGCGAGAGGCTGACTTTGGCAATATAAAAGAGTCACAATATTAAAAAAAAAATAAAAAAATAAAAAAACAAGCTCACTATTATATATTTCTAAAAACACTATATTGTGTTTTTGTACATAATGCACATCAACCACCTACAATATCTAAAAATACTTAATATTGAGGCACTTACTTTCTAATGGGTTCCTCCACAAATTGACTCAGTTCACAAGCATATTATGCTCCCCTTCATCAGACAATTAGCATGGATTTTAGACATAGAAGGGCCAAAACATACCTTGTGAAAATTAAACTACACTAAACAACGAGCCACCAGAGGGTGCTAGAACTGCACAAATGGAAAACAACCTGACTTTTCTTAACAGCAGGGGTGTATTTCACAAAGCCGGTTTAGTGAGAACCCTGGGTCAAGAAGCCGTGAAATGTGGGAAACTCTGAGTCTTCCGTTTCAGAAAGGGAGGTAACTGAAACCAGAGCATAAGGGAGAACTCTAGCCTGTTTCATAAAAAGAGGTCATTCAAACTCTCGGTCAGTTAACGTAGTAACATGGTCCATGAACCTAACCTGGTCGGTAGCAGGTTTGTCACAATGACTCTTGAGTTTTTCCCTGTACCCGCTTCCTTTCAGCCACACACGACATTGAATTTCCTCATTCATTCAGTCCGCTGTGGCGACTTTTTGCGTGAATACGCCTATAGTCTATCGTACAGTCCACTTTTGTCACCAACATGGCATGTCATTTTGACAATGACCCTATTGATGAAGTTGCCGCTTATTGTGCAGGGAATTAAATAGTCGTCGCAGGAATGTTATCAGACCGCGCATATATGCTAGCGTTTCCGCACAGTTACCTTTTTGAGCAGTACCGTTTCACATCATAGTCCCTCATCTACATAACTTAATCCATCCTTACATTTGCAACATTACATCGCAGCATGTATTGCACTCTGTTTTTTTTCTTATACCAGTTTGAATAATGTTTTTATATTTCATCTAAATTTTTTATAAGTCATCATAAATTGAGTGCGCTTCTCCCCCCCAGGATTGCACCTAAATGAAATTAATTAGCTATCGTTCAACAGGTTTCCCCTGTAATATTGTGATTGCAAACACATTTAAATTTACGCATTGACCCGAGCAGCAAATGTTCTCACACGCCGCCTTCCTCTATGGGGAGCCGCTGCGCTGTGGTGTTTTGTTTTGTTTTGTTTTGTTTTTTTAAATAAAGACATGTTCAAATTCGACACCGCTGTGGTGTTGCACTTATTGTTTTTTGTTTGTTTGTTTGTTTGTTTGTTTTTTTGTTTTTAATAAAACATTCGACATATGATTGTATTAAGATTTTCGGTTGAGAGGGGCAAAAAAAAAAAAAGCAACGCAGAAGCAGAGGGCGGTGCCGTGCTTGGCTTCCCCAATGCCATGGTGACTCGACGAAATGGGGTTCCATTGTCCATTGAGGCGGTCTTTTAAGTCTGGTAGTAACTCCAGGTGCAACTACTCAGCGTTGATATCAATCAGTGGAATCAGCTGTGCTGGAAGCGAAAACGCAGAGTTTTCTATGTGAGGGTATGTCAACTCGTTGTTCAGGATTAATCTCACAGTTTGTTGAACCTGTTTTGTGAAATTCACTCCTGTGCTGCTCATAATATTGTGACCTCATGACGATATTGTGGCAGTTTTAACATCACAATATCACGATATTGCCGTTATCGTTACATCCCTAGTCGTTATGACCCCTGGGGTCCTCTGAGAGGTGTCATGTTTTTATTTATTTATTTATTTATTGATTGATTTATATGTGCGGTTGTTTTTGCTATTTGTTAGGTGATCTGGGATGCTTGTGGCACCCAAGATTCCCCGGGTCACTTCAATTTTGGCTGCCTTATAACAGAGTACGGTGTGATAATTCATTTTCAGGTACTGTACTTCACTGTACAACCTTAACTTAGTTTGAATTGTTCTAATTTGCTGTGAGCTGGTTTAATTTGGCTTGTTTTACTTGATGATGGGTTAATCTTATGCATCATCGGTCCCTGTATTTTTGTTATGGCACTTGTGAAGGTCATAACACTCATTAACTTTATTGAATGCACTCTATCCAACACAAAACCTCTCACAGATGATGAATAGAAATAAAAAGAGTTCAATTTCACTTTTACGTGACAGCTAAAGGTTAGGGTTTTAAATATAGATTTTAAAAATCAAGTATCTGTTTCTGCTTTGTCATGATGATGGCATGACTTGTGATACTTATATTGGAGATTTGGAGGAACAAACTAATCACAATGTTCCGCCTTGTACTTACCTGAAGAAGACATTCCATAGCTGCAGTGTAATTTTGCCAATGTTGTTGTTGTTGTTTTTTTTTTGTAATCAAGCTTTGGGGGGTTCAAGTGGTAATTCTGAAAGGATAATGGGGGAACAAACTGACTCTGAGGGTCAGCCTACCAATGAAATGAACAAGATTCTCATTTAACACAAACATATAACCAAACATGCCTATTGCAAAAACCCATCTGGATCTATCCTTTTAGAACCTTAACTGTCTTCATTTTCAAAATAAAGTCAATTCAAAGTGGATTGTAATTGAATGGACCCCTTGTGCATTACAAAACCCGATTGTGTCAAGTTGTTAATCTGAGATTTTATTGTTAGCGCAATGAAATAGAGACATTACCCCATGAGCGAGCCATTTTAACAGTCAATAGACAGTTAATCGAAGCAGTGGTAGATGCAGTGAGGAAATGGTTATTAGGATACATGCGAGGAAGTTGTACAAGTACAGGTTCAAGGTAAGGTTGAAGGTGGGGCAAAGGAAGGCTTATGTGGAAGAGGTGCATTGTTGTTCATGTAGAAAAAGCTTTACAGCCTTAAAATATATTAGAACAGCTACCACAAAAGTTCTGAAGGCTGCATATCCATGGTTACCGACCCCTACTTCTGATTCAACCACAGAATAAAAAAATAAACATTACACTTGTTCTTGTTCTCTCATTTTTCATGAGCTGAACTCAAGGATCTCATTTTGTTTATCAACACAAAGGCATATTTCTCTTTAAATATTGTTCACAAATCTGTCAAAATTTGTGTTAGTGAACAATCCTCCCGCTAAGACATTTTGGGAGTTCTCTGCACTAGGAACGATGGTCCGGTTTTTGTGTGAAGGTTTGAAGGTCCTAGGCAGGTGAGATTACACGTGGTTTGCGATTGTCAACATAGCAAATTGGCCATCCCCTCCAAACTTGTGACATCAGCAGCATTAAGCTGCATAATAAAACTGCACATTTTTATGAGGAGAGCCCAAGACACACCTGTGCAATAATCATGCTGTCTCATCAATTTAATAAGCCACACGTGAGGTGGATGCTCACTAAACCCAGATTTAGATTTGTGAACAGCATTTGAGAGAAATAGGCCTGTTGTGCATATCGAAAAGTCATAGATCTTTGAGCTTAGCTCATGAAAAATGGAGGGAAAAAAAGTGTTGCGTTTATATATCCATCCATCCATCTATCGATTTTCTTGACCGCTTATTCCTCACAAGGGTCGCGGGGGGTGCTGGCGCCTATCTCAGCTGGCTCTGGGCAGTAGGCGGGGGACACCCTGGACTGGTTGCCAGCCAATTGTAGGCGTTTATATATGTTTAGTGTATTTAATTTGCTTAACATATAGCTAGTCTCACAACACTTTACCAGGAAGTCATTATAGAAAATCTAAAACTATTATGCAAAACTTATACATAATTGTTTAGTTTCAGCTATTAAGACTTTAAGAGGTCTGGGTTTCCACGCTACCACTGTCGGATCATTACTCCATCTGCTCACAGCCATAGTCGAGTGTTATCTACTGTTTTTTTGCCCTCGCTTCCTGTTCTATTCTAAAGTTCTCGTCTTCGATCTAGTTTTGCTACGTCTCTTTTTGTTCCCACCTTTGAGTGGTGCGTTTTCATAGCTATAGTAAAGTTGTTGCTTTCTTGTGTTTGCGGTTTGTAGCCTTCGGGACTCTTTGTGTTGTGTTAATTTCCCTCCTTGAATTTGCAAGCACTTTTTGTTAACCTTTTGACCAGTGCTTTTTGTTCATATTCACGTGTTTTTGGTGAATAAAACACTCGCATCCTCCTCTGTGTTCTGTGATTTGGGAACCACTCTGCGGTCATACCGGAAACATCACAATCTACAAGCACATGTGCAAAAAAAAAGAATAAAGTGTTCAGTGCAGAGGTGCATTATTTTACCTTGTTTTGCTGTTCTATTTATAAGATCACAAATCTTGGGATTTACTGGGTCAACCGACCATATCAGATGAGCTGGGCGAGACTCTCTTTGATGCCGACCCATTGAAATACATACTTGATGAATCTATTGGTAAGTGAAAGTAAACGTGGATTGTAGTAGACAGATGTTTTTGCTTTTATGGTCTCCTGAAAAGTGATGGTTTTGGAACTGCAAAGATTCAGCCTCACGCCAGATATAAGCATGCGAAAATGTTACTTAATCAAGTCATCTATTTATATAGCGTGTTCAAAACATTGCCTGTGCAGTTGATGTTTTCATGATTGTGGTAATTTAGACACAGTGATTGTATGTATGCGTTCCTATTGTACTTGCATTCATTCTTTGTTGAGATGGTAAGGTTGTACTGCACTTAGGTAAGAACATACATATCATATACAGTATATTGTGTTTATAAGTTAGTGAGGCATCAGACATGGACATATTTCTATCTGTTCAGAAATAAGGTCATTTTACAACTTGCTCAAGAAAGAATAATAATATATATCTTTTTTTAAATTAGTCAATACATTTGTAAAAACTGTGGATATTAATGAGAATGTTATCTTGGCATTAATAAAATAATTTCAGTCGATGAACCTTTAATGTTAGTATATTACCTACAAAAACATACCAAAAAAAAGGTAACAATCAATGATGTAAATATAAGGCAGCTTTGACAAAACCTTTGTGTGGCGGTCTAATACATTTTCTAAGCACAGTGTATTTGACTACACAACTTGAAGATACTGTATATTGTTGAGCAGCACAACTAACCTGACTGATGGTGCTCATGGCCCTCATGTAGCTTTCATTGCGTGAGCGGTATTGGGGTGAGGACAGCAACGATTTGGGGTCGAGAAGGGTTTTGGGGTCCAGGGTGTCCAGGCTTCTATTGATTGAAACCTCACTCACCGCACGCAGGTAGCTGTGGCTCCGGATCTGTAGCTTTGGGGAATGTTCTGATGAAATCCTGCGGGAAAGACGACAACAGTGTTGAGTTTGAGCCTCACAGTACAAACTGAACAACAGCATAATTTGAAAGATATTAGGTCTAAATTTGTTTAACTTGAGCTACAGGAGTTGTGCATCTACTCTACATGCAGGTCTGGTAAATTAGCCAAAATCCTTCTGACTACCAGGAAAAAAAATATTGTCCAATTATGTTTATTTTGATATTCCCCAATCTTTGTGAAGTAACTAGAATACTGCAAAAGAAATTTTTGAAAAAAAACCTTTTTATTTACAAGCTATGATGTGTCCACTACAGAGGACATTTTTTTAAATTTAAATGATAGGCTCAAATACAGTTAAAATAATTCAAACAATACTTTAATGTGTTCTTAAGAGTCTTATAGAAAACATGCTAACAACATTTAAAGCCTAAATTTGTGAATAAAAAAAAGTGTTAATTTTCCTCTTCCCTAAAAAGTGCTCTGAGGGAAGCCATTTTCTTTTATGATGCAACCAAAGGTAGAAAAGCCCCACCCCTACACATTTGGTATCAATGGAAAGCTCGGAATGTCCTCTATAGAAGGTGTTAATTCAATCATATAGACTGGGTGGGAGATATTCAGGTTTAAAAAGGTCCACTACAGAGGACAAATTTGAATTGCTGGTAGTCAGGAGGCTATCATTACTTGACTTCTATCATTATTTGACTGGTCTATCCTCTAGATCAGATACTACAGGCGAGACTGCATAAATATAACCCTACATGTCCCAAATGAGTGATGATGTCACACAAGTACTTTGACTCTGAACCTTTCCAATATGGCGTCCATACCGTAACGCAATATGAAAATATCTACCGTATGGTTTAGCCTTCATTTACAGTATATAATATATATTTTTTTTTATTTCATTGTATTTTAATTAATAAATGTATTTTTTATAATGTATGTGGTATTATGTGAGCTCTGTTGCTACGCTAATGTAGTGTTCAAGACCAAAACATATTTGCTTTTTTTTGCCCTCTTACGTCATCCTTGAGCCTTACTCTACAGGCTCGACTCATGAATCATGCCTGAATGAATCAATCCACGCTTAAACGAATTCTTTCAGAAGTGTAACAGTTTTATTGAGGGTAAATGGATTAGTCATGCCTGGAGGGTATGTGCTTAAGAGGCGATTGTTATACTGTTACTCTCATCACTTGTGAGCTGAGTTCAATAAATGGAGTCTGTTAAGCATGACCGTGTAACGGTTGCCAGTTTGTGCTGTCCAAGACAGTACTGGACATTAGTCAAACCAAACTCCTCAGGCTTTTATATTGCTAGTTATTACACATGACTCAACCAAGGGACAGTAGTCATGTGGGTTTGAGTCTTGGGCATAACCAGGACATGTCGGGTCTCAGATAGAATGAGTTCCTGAGTTTTTGTGTAACAAGAGAGATTTTAGATGCCCACATCTTGGATGACCGAGCGGTTTGTGAGAAGCAAACCATGACTCAAATTTTGAATGCATTAAAAGAATAAACCTATACTACCAACACAAACAAAATGAAACGATTTCAACTAATTTTCATTCACGCTTTGTGCGTTTGAAAAATACAAAAGTTGAGAGATTTTGTATTGGGGCAAATGATTATATGTGGGCAAAGGGCTATGAGGCTTTACTGTGTGGCTATGTGATGTGTCTCGATGTGGGCCTGTGGGGACATGTGAAACACGCTCATTCATCCTTTAGTGCTCGTAGCAAACCAGCCATACTGCATTAGACATTCTCAGCCTTTACAGTTACTGGAGGGACTTGTTATGTAGCTTTGTGAGGTACAAGCACATTATCCTCACACAGATGGTTGGTACTGCTTGTCAGATTTCAGTATTTTCTGAACATTACAAGATGCAAGTACAGTTGTGTTCAGCATAACAGCGTTTTAAAAACGTGCACAGCTGTAAATCTTTATCATGACTTTTTCCCATCCATCCATCCATCCATCCATCCATCCATCCATCCATCCATCCAGCAGCAGCTCGATTCTGGCTCCCTCCCAAGTTTCTCACCTGGAAGAAACTAATTTCTGCTGATTTTGTTCGTTCTTCGAACATCGTTCCTATCCACACTTATGATCATGACCCACAGCTTGTGACCATAGGTGAGGTGAGAACAAAGATCGACAATCAAGATTGTCTTTCAGCTCAGCTCCTTCTTCCTTACAACAGACCGATATATAATCAGCATTACTGCAGACGCTGCACCTGGCGAGACTAAGTGGTGGTCTTCGGGTATCCCCGTGGTTGTGGGTTTGATCCCCTTGGTGAACATGTTCACGGATACTTGAGCAAAATATTGAACTCCTAATGCTGTATCATCAGAAGCTGAATGACTAGTCAAAATGTAAAGCAGTTTGAGAGCCTTTAATGGTAGAAAAATACTATATAAATGATTACAATAACTCAACTCAACTCAACTTTATTTATAAAGTGCTTTAAGAACAGGCATTGCTGTATACAAAACTGTTGCAATTTTAAACCCAATATCTATATTTTTTCAACAGTTATTGGCCAGGTTTTGAAAGATTAATTACATTATTATTTTTGTCTATATATGTCTATATTTGTCTTTATATGTCCAATATACTGTTATATTACATCAAACACAAATTATTAAACATTTTTGGAAAAAATGTCATTAAAACAACAAATAATCAATTTCTGTACATTTAAGTACTATTATTTGTAAATCAATGTTTACTTACTGTATTTCTAGTTATTTTAATTGTTTTACAATGTGAAAGTGCTTATAATTAAACATAAAAAAACTGAAAATAAGGCATAATCTTGTTAAAACAACAATTAAAAACTGTACTTTAATTATGGGGGAAAAACTGTGTTTTTAGGATAAAGTAATTTTCTGTTATTTCACAGTACTTTTCTGGCGCTCCAGCTGTGGGAAAATTAGCGGGGGGGGGGTTTATGATTTTTTTTTGGTTTACTTTTTTTTTTTTTTTTTTTTTACAGTGAAAGTTTTTTTTGTTTTTTTTTATAGTAATTTTTTTTTTAAATATGTTAAATACTTTCCCTGCGATTGGCTGGCAAGCAGTTCCGGGTGTACCCCGCCTACTGCCGATGCCAGCTGGGACAGGTTCCAGCACCCCCGCGACCCTTGTGAGGAGCAAGCGGTTAAGAAAATGGATGGATGGATGGAAATACATTCCATGGACCTCCGCAAAATTGAATAAAGGATGAAAACCACGTTGACAAATCCAAGCAGACCTATGAAATAAAACATGGAAATCTTACTGTAGAGTGGTCATCTCAGTCAGTGACGGCTGGGTGGCTTTCAAGTAGCTGGCACGTCGTGCCTGTATCTTGGGGGAAGGTTTGGGACTCCCGTCTGAGTCTCCGCTGTCATCCTCAGCCATGGCTTTCACATAGCTGCCGCTCCTCATCCTCCGACATGGAATGTCATCCTCCTTCCCCAAAGGAGAGAAGCCGCTCCACTCATCCTGAGGTACCTGGTAATTTATGCAGGTCAACAAACAATTATCATCACGACTGTCTGAGTTCCTGGTCACAGCCTGACTCACTAAACGGTCCTGCTGGTGCATGGATGATTAAAAACATGGAGCGTGCAAAGCAATCATAAACAATATAAAATAGACCTAACAGCTAAAATAATATAATAGTTCTCGTAACCATTGTTCCCCCATTCATGTACAGTTTTGTTGGCTGATTAGTAGAGTAGAAAGTGTGTGGGTGTATATGCGTGTGTGCGGGCGTATGTTCACAATAAGCCTAAAGGAGGTCTGAAATTTCTCTCAGGCTAATTCACACATCTGCTTTCCAAGAGTCAATTAAGTTCGCCAACGCACTGGCTGTAGACATGATAGAAGTGCATTAAAAAAGTGTATAAAAAGCTCAAACTCGTCAGACTCATGTATTTTCTAATATCATTATCCGCGTAAACCTAATTGGGTAGAGAAACATATAAATACTGTTTTGTTTTTTGTTGACATGGTAATAAGAATGAATAATAATAATTGTTATTATGAACGCTCCTCCCTGAGCCGTCACTTTATCATGTTGGACTGGTTTGTATGTAAAGGAGCTCAAGTCACCTGACATGTCTTCCTTTGAGGAAGAAGAGTCTGGGATCTCTGAGGCAAGCTTGAAACATAAATATATGTATCCATCCTCTGAAGCGATTTTCCTCACTTAGGTTGTGGGTGTGCTGGAGCCTATCCCAGCTGCCCTTTGGGAATCGCAGGGCACAAACAACCATTGACACTCACATTCACACCTACGGACAATTTGTTCAATGAACCCACCATGCATGTTTTTTGAATGTGGGAGGAAACCAGAGAACCTGGAGAAACACCGATAGAACATGCAAACTTTACACAGGAAGGTCAGAGACCGGATTTGAATCCACACGGTGATGTGGTGGTTTATACAAGTACCAGCTAGCTCTCCCTCACTTTTTTTTACCTCACTGTCAAGCTGTGCAAGAATGGTATAAGGAGAGGAAGACTGGAACTGGCATATGTGAATTACTTTACTTAACCATAGAAGTAATGATTATTGTATGATCTTCAGTCCTTGTATGTGTGTAGTAGTCACTCGCACCACCACAGCTTTTTAGAGCATTAGTGCCAGTGGGCGTAATGCCCGTGGCATGTGTCAAAAAAGTGTTTGTCGCCTTCATACTAGGTAGTGTAAATTTGACAGACAATAAAGGAGACAAGCAGCAGGCGAATTTCACCGCTGCTCTGACTAATTATGCGTGAGTCACAGAGGAAAAGAGGATGAACGGATCTGCTTTCTATATATGCGTGTGTGTGTGTGCGTGCGCGCGCGAATGTGTGACGTTATAAAGACACAAATGAGCAGTTTGGCTATAAAAAGCGAATGCGGGGAAAGGACCAGCTGCAGCAGCATCAGCAGAGCCTCTCACCCACGCACAGTCCTCGCTTCCACTGCAGCCTGCACTTGCTGTGCTGAAAAAGCTGAGGAGCTGTCGGTAATGCAGCTGCTGATGGATTTCATTGCTAATGTTTGACTAATGTTGATTCATGTTTGATCGCAAGCAGAACTTAGAACGATGCAAAGCATGTGAATGTGTACCATTGTATAATCAACAATGTTTATTTACAGATCCAAATCATCTCGTGTGTGTTTTGTATTACTGTTTTGTACTCTATAGCCTGTGGGGTGGTTGCCAATATTGGCTGTTGCGATGGCTGAAAGTGGTAGCTTTACAAATAGCAAGTTACAATGCAGCTGCTCCATTGCTGCTTTGCTGTATAGTATAAAACAAGTCTTTAGATACAGTAGATGACAGCCTGTAGCTGTAACTGCTAACATCCCTTACGAAACGAAAATATATTTACCAATATATTATTTGAAATATATTGCAACATATTCAAATATATTATTTCCCAGTATATACAACAATATATTATATATTGTAAATATATGGAATTTTATATTAGTGATAATATATTACACAAGATATTATATCTTCATGTAATATATTGTAATATATTGCAAAATATCCAAAAAATTGCCGCTTTCCATATATCACAATATATTGAGTACAAGATATAATATATTTGTTTATATATTACAAAATATATTTCATTATATATTCATAAATATCCAGTCATGCCGTGTAATTTATACAGGAAAATGTATTGGTAATATATGTAAAGATATAGTGTTGCATATATTTTCAATGTATGTGTCAATGTATTTTACATATATGGAGAAATATATGAACATATATGTAAAAATATATGAGAAAATATATGGTAGAATGTACCATAAATATGTAAAAATATGTGCATTAATATATTTATTACATTATAGAATAGGTGTATAATTATATAGAAATGTGTAACAAACAGTATATGGGCAAATCATTAACACAGACTAATCGGCATTTATCAAAATTCACCTTTATTTCCTTTTAAAAGAAAAGCAAAAAAAACTAAAGGATTTTGAGGCAGACATGTACTTTGTTCACAGGAACAGCATTAAACAGTGCAAATTCTTGAAAGTGCAATCTTGTATAAGTACAAACAAATGTATTTATTATTATTATTTAT
This sequence comes from Festucalex cinctus, assembly GCF_051991245.1. Lineage (NCBI taxonomy): Eukaryota > Metazoa > Chordata > Actinopteri > Syngnathiformes > Syngnathidae > Festucalex > Festucalex cinctus. Next base: position 42,681,000 of record NC_135411.1, read on the forward strand.
TATCCTATAATAGTGCAATACACAAGTTGAAAATACTTATAAATCTTACAATTTCCGCTTCACCTGATGTCTTAGCTCACAGATTCGATTATTGATGGACTTTCTCACATCAGCTTCTTTGGCCCCGGGAAACTGCTGGACAACAGCATCTGTTAAACAGAACAACACTGTGATTACCCACCCATGTCCTCCTGTTTTCTGTCCGTCTGCCCCACTATCTGTGTATATTACTGGATAGCTGATAGCCCATACATGCCCGCGCAAGCAGTTGAAGCCAAAGACTGCCATCTTACTCCTCCCATCTCGTGAGCAGACAACTGTATAAACTGTACGTATATGCACAGATTAGACATACACAGCTCGTAGGGTAGGGGTTGGCGGGATGGTCACTATTTTTTAACAAGTGGATGGTATATGCTGCTTTGAAGACCCCTTTTTCTTTTATTGCTCAGTTCCTTAGACCCCAATATTAGATTTGGCAGAGGAATCTTTTGTTGAATTACAGGTATAATTCTTGAGTAAAAAATATACAAGTTTCCTTCTGTAAACATCATTAAGCATATCAATTGTACATTTACTTAAGGCAAGTTGTAAAATGTCTTAAGTCCTCGTTTATATTTAACAAATTCAAATCACAAGTCAGGCTCTTTCTACTAAGTACTGGGGGTGTGACTTGCCTAGTACCTGACGATTCGATCCATAGGTCACGATTCGATTCGATTCGATACCGATTAATCCCGATATGAATTTGCAAGTCGATTGTTGCAATTTTTTTACTCAAATTTAGAAAATACCATTCAGTAAACTTGTACACTGAAAGATTTCAGTCTTATAACTGTGAGCCACTGTATTTAACAAACAAACAGGTTGTAACATTTTTCATGTTTGAACAGCATTGAAATAAAATATTAAGGCTTAATGTTCCATTAATATAACATTCTTCCATGCTAAAGGTGTGAAAGTTAGACGTTTTGTTGAATATTTTTCCACCAAAAATGGATGTTAAAAAATCGATTCGGCTGCCTATTGAATCGATTCGATTTTTTTTGTTAACACCCCTACAAGTACGGTCTCAAATGTTCTTCAATTTTGATTCTGTAAATGTATAGGATCGTATGCTGAGAAGCATTCCTAGAGAGGAGCAATATGTTAGCCTTGTGGCTACAAAAGTCGTGGCTTATCGGCTATCCAGTCATATATACAAATCAGTGCTCTGCCCCCACTACTTCAACATGGATGGGCAAACTCGGTCCTCGAGGGCCGGTGTCCTGCAGGTTTTAGAGGTTTCCCTCTTGCAACACAAACTGATTCCAATCAACAGGAGCTTGCTGATGAGCTAATCATATACCATCTGTGTTAGAGAAGGGAAACATCCAAAACCTGCAGGACTCCGGCCCTCGCAGACAGAGTTTGACCCATACGTCCTGCTCTGGTTCACTGTAAATGTAAAAAGAAAAAGAAAAAAAGTCCACACTCGCAGAGGTGCCCTCAAAACCACCTCTGACAAATTCTTACCTTTCAAAGCTTGAAGCTTCCTTGGGTCGAAAGCCTGTCGACGCTCTGCATTGGGATCCAACTTGCTGCGCCCTCCTTTCAGGTTCGACTTGAGGAGGACTTCTACATCAAAGAGACCCATCAGCAGCACCCGTGCCATACCATTGGGGGTGGTACAAGCTCTTGCACTCTCCCAACAATGTGCTGAGATAGTGACATCATCTTTGCCAATTTTCACCTGGCATAGACAAAAGTAAAATAAAAATTAAATTGAATTAGAATGTGAAGAGAAGAGAAAAACACCACAAGCAATAATGCTATAAGTTCTAATGTTAGAAATTCAAATACCAGTACTTACTTGTGTGGGTCCGCGAAGTATGCAAAGTGATGTTTCGCCGAGATAGTCACTCTCAGCATCTGGTCCAACAGCATCTTTGGTGGGGCGGTTGTCAACATTTTCGTTGGTCGCGGTGTTGTGGGAAACTAGCTTTTTCACCTCCACCAACAGAGCAGGAATTTCTATTTTTTTATTTTTTTTTTAAAGTACAAGATTATACAGACAGTCAATAACTTTGTCCACGAAGCCACACATCAGTTGACATATCAAATAATTATAACTGGAGTAATTTAGAGTAGACACCGACTCCATGCACAGTTTATCATACTCGTTCATCCTTTTATCCACAGTGGTCCTACCTATCTGACTACACATGCCAATAATGGGCGACTGCTTTTTAGATGTAGATAGCACATTAAGAATCAGCCTCAGGCTATAGTTGTCTAAATACCATATGATGTACAATAATAATGAATTACATAATGTTCAATACTCGCCTTTAACTACCATGCTTCACAGTTTTGAATTTTCTTTACATAAAGCCTTGATCTGGCTCTGCAGATCACTGATGAGGACGTCGTTTTCCTGGCTAGACAGCAGCTCTCAGTGTAGCCTCTTTTTCTATATTAATTAACAAATACAAATTTAATGTCAATGTAATTGAAAAAAATATTACAGAATAAATGATTAAAATAGTCAAACAAGGATACACGTATGCTAAACTAAACAGAACAAACATTTTGGCGTTTTTTTGTTTGTTTGTTTGTTTGTTTTAAATAACGCAACGCTAACTTGAAGGAGAAAAGTGATAAATTGTGCTTTAGAAGAGCGACTCACCTGCTAACTGAAGAACAACAGCATCTTCGACGGGCCATCATTAGCAGGCTTCTTGCTGTTTGTTGTGCGACATTGAACAAGATACGTCGTGTTTGTAATGGCAACTGGGTCAAAATCAATTATCCAGTTGATAACGAGGGCGAAGTCTGAACCTATATTTTGACATTTTCTGCTCCGGGCAATTCTTTTACCGTCGCCGGGAGCGAGCTACTCGGCATACTCTAGTCTCGCGTTCAAATGTTTCTTCGCGCCTAACATTGCGCATGCGCCAAAGACATTGCGTGCGCTATGATTGGTTGTCATTCGCGCTGAGCACTCTGGTAAATGTAGTTATTTATATCTCATCCTATCAAACGAGCTAAAGCTACAGAGCAGCTACGCTATGACAAACATTGAAAATGGACCGATCCAAAATGAAAAGAAAATATATCCTTCCGGATTCTGATCAAACGGATATTCCAAGAAGAACCAGATGTTTAATGTTGAAAATGTAGTTGGTATGAAAGGGAATTTCATGGTAGAAAACAGATTTTTGATTTGATTTTTTTTTTTTTTTTTTAAGAAAATGTATGCTAATTGATCTGCCACAACATCCATGTCTGTATTCATGCATACGTCCAAGATCCAGTGTGGAGGGTTGAAAACAATGGAAGTATATTTCAAGGTGGCCAAAAATAAATATTTCATTATGCAATTTTTTTGTCTTCATTGTATTTTCTCAATGTTGTACAGTTTATAGTGGGAATATGTGAGCGCACACGCATACACATATATTACAGTATATTGTTGTAACAATCTGTTACACGTAAAAATATAGTGCTCCTTTTGGTCTGGACTGCAATACATTTTTTATATTTATCAATATATACACATATATTGTCTATGCATATATTGCAATATATAGTGAAATATAAATACTAAATGTCATATATGGGAATATATCGCTAAATGTATTGCATGATATTTTGCTATATATTGCAATATATTTTCGTTTCGTAAGGGAAGAGAGAGACAGTTACAACGAAAGGCTTACAAAGACAGGCAAAGGAAATCATCAATAACAATTTTATAATAGACTATTAAATTTTTCTAGTTTTGACATGTTTTCGAATTTGGATTGGAACAACACATTGGAATAGCATGCCTTACTGTCAAAACTAGTTCTTCACTTTAACTTACCATGTCTATTGCTAAACCTCTTTATTGCTAAACACCGATCAGAATGCTATTATACTGTTTGTCTTTATCTAAGCTTGTGCCTTTCTTTTTTTGTTCCTTTAGGGGTCTCTAAACCTGTCTTCGGCATCCTCCTTTTCAACAACAAATGCCGTCAGGTTTTCCCTCAGTCTGTACATCTATCAACTTACTCTTAGGTCTTCTAGCTATCTTGTCTGCCAGCTTCATCTTCATCATCCCTCTACCAATCAATATACTGTACTCAATATCAATCGTAAAGAAGATCTCAAAATATTCATCTCCGCCAACTCTGTCATCTCTTCCCTGTCACTGTCTATAAGCCGTAAATCATGGCTTGCCTCAACATTTTCTTAGAAGCCTTCTCTTTTATCACCTAACACACCTGACACTTTCCTCCATCTGTCCATCTTTACAGTCGTTCACTCAATCTCTTATCCTTGCAGTGTATTTCCACCCCTCTAATTCATGCACAGATATTCAGTCTTACTTTCTCTTCGCAGTGACTGCCTCCACATCTGTCAATATTCACACACTTGCTCCACAGGGGGCTCAGAATTGATCCCTGATGCACCTCTACCCTAAACTTGTCTGTGACACCCAAAGAATGCATGAGTGCTCAGTTTGCTAGCCATAAACCATGAACTATACTGCTGCTCACAAATACTCACTTCTGTCCTGAGTCTAGCCTCCACTACTATTCTTGTACTTCACTGTATTAGTGATGGATTTTCCTCTCTATTTCCCACAAAACGGTCACCAGCACTTTTCCGCTATTCCTCAGGCATCCGCTCTACCTCTGTAATTCTATTGAACAACCTGGTCAAAAACTCCACAGGCACCTCTCTTTGATGCTTCTAGACCTCCACAGGCATGTCATCAGGACCAGCTACAATTTCCATCCTGGTAAGACTTTCTAACTTTCCTTATGCAAATGATTGCTACTGCCTGGTCCACAACAATCACCTCTGCTACTCTTCGTCCTATATCATTTTCCTCATTTATCAACACCTCAAAGTATTCTTCCTATCTAATCAACACAGTAACTACTAAGATGTGTCAACTGTCGGCCTGTGAAGCCCTTTGAAACTCTCGTATGATTAAGGGCTATATAAATAAATTTGACTTGATAACTGACGCCAGTCAAAACATTTGTCTATGTATCCTTAATTACCTTAGCCTGCTGCCCACCCTTCCCATCTTTATTTCTCTGTTGAGCCAACCTGTGTAGACCCTCTTACTCTTTCCAGTCCAACCTGCCATACAAATAATTAAATGTGGCTTTTCCCTTTACATCCGCTACTTTTGCCTTATGTCACATCTCCCTGTGTTTTTGTCTTCTACTGATTCGTGTATTAAAAAACAAAACAAAAAGCAAATACATTTTATTCGCATTGCAACATACTACTGATCCCCTAAGGTGACATGGTAGAAAAAAGAAAAAAAAACTTTGTGTTCCCTCGCAAAACAACTTGGAACATGTGGAACATGTATTTTCCCACTGCTTTGTTTACACGTTCCATCCTCGTCGCTTTTGGTCACATGGAAGATGACCCGGAAGTATTTACGGAGCACCTAAGGTGACATGGTAGGAGAAAAAAAACAACTTTGGGTTCCCTCGCAAAGATTGCGTTCTCTCGTAATCTTTGTGAGGGAACGCAATCTTCGCGAGAGAAGCAAAGTTGTTTTGCGAGGGAACACAAAGTTTGTTTGTTTTTTCTACCATGTCACCTTGGGGGCTCCGAAACATAAGATTTAAAATATTTATACAATTCACATTGTACTTATGGAGGGACCTTCGCATACTTGCGGTTGGGAACCTGTGAGTGCATCGAAACTCAGATTTTTTTTTCCTGAATATTTTCTTCAATATTTTTTAATATTTGATTCATTTATTTGTTATAAGTGTTTTTTGTATTTATTTCTGTATTTATTTATCTTTGGGGGGCAGATATTGGAGGTTTATCAGTGTTTTTTGAGGCATTTTATGGGTTACAATGAGTATTAATTATATGCGTTTTCACGTATATTGGCGATTGGCGAACTAGCTCCGTCCTTCTCCCCTGTGAATAGCAGGGGTCCACTCTATACCATTCAAACGCAATCTCAACATAATCACAGAAAAATAGAGCAATTGCTGGGGGAGGATTTATTTTATTATTATTATTTTTATTATTTCATTTAATAATAATAATGCAGTTTCATTCCAGTACTGTGCAGTGCCTCCTTCCATTTGACTTAACAGTATTTAGTACTGTAGTCACATTTGCTGAAACTAAATATATGGATTTACCATTTAGTAAACAAAAACATAAGCCAGTCACATAAAATAATAAGTGTGCTACTATTCTGATAACAGTTGACCTCATGTGTCTTGACAGAATTCAATAATGCTGTCCATAATCCAGATTTAGATATTACTCCAGCCCTAATTAAATTATTTATGTTCTTGAAAAGACCATCAATCTGTTGCAATAATATACCCAATAAAGTTGTAAAACTGGAAGGCATTGAATGGCCCCTTTCCACAGTTGCAGCAATCTTCCTATATGTACAGTACTCCAGCAAAGTAACACACAAAAACATCTCCCCAAACCCAGCTCAACAAAGCAGACCCCACATCACAAGCACAAAACGACAAGAACAGATACAGTACAACAGCAACAAGAAGAAAAAAAAACTGATTAAAGATCAGGACAGAACTGAGTACGTAAATTAAAAATGATGTTTACACAGAGGAAAGGATGCTGTTCTTCATGAGTTCATGTTATTGCCTCGCATTCAGAAAGTAAGGCTGCTACTGACTGCACTTACTTCTCTATTAAACTAAAATGGTGTAGAGGAAGAGGAGGAGGAGGAAAAGGAATAAAGAGGCTCTCCAAACCAAAAGGGACTAAAGGAGGTGCAGGTGGGTGGCAGGGGGTGAGGTGCATAAAACGCCTGAATGTGAGTTGGGTACGTGAATGAGAGTCAGGAAGAAGAGGGAGAAGGTGGCAGTGGGGAATCTACGGGTTTGCAATGTTCCCTCATAAGCTGTAGGCACAAGTGCTATCCAAATACAAGATGTAAACAGTTGTTTTGCAGGCTCTACTTGCTTGTAAATGTTTTATGTGGACATGGCAGGAAACATTTGATCGACGGAATGCAATCTGTTAGACTTGTTGGTAGAAACTAGTCTTGAATGTATGGTTTAAAATCAGCATTCCACCTACCCAATCGAGCATAGGTATACTGATGACTGATGACAAATGACGTCCTTGAACAATAATTTCTAAATGTTTCTACTTTCAGCATGCATCATAGTAGTTAGAATCCAAGGCAGGGCGAATAGTAACATTCTGGTGGGTTCCGAGGCAAGCCAATTTATGTTACAAGCCCATTCCCAACCACTGCCGGGTTCAAACCCCAATAAAAAACTTTTTGCTTATCATACCCACCTAAGTGGGGTGAAATTCGTTCTCTGCATTTGACCCATCCCCTGAGGGAATGGTGAGCAGCGAGGGCCGCGCTCAGGAATCATTTGGTACATGTTTGAGGCACTTTTGTAAAGTGCCTAACAAATGTCTAATAAAGTTTTGCACTTCTGATCAATCTCCATTTTTAGTCAAAGCCTCAAGGATGGTGTGTTACTACGAATGGTACAAAACAGGAGGATAACAAAAAGCATTGTTTATAACATGTTCTAGGCTTAGACAGTGAGGACATTGTGAGGTTCGTTTTTGTTGACAGATCCTGTCCATACACAGCAATCTTGTTGAATTCAGTAGCAAATTACACCAACTCTTGCTGCTATTATCTCGGTTTTTATGGGGCTGTCAGCATCTTGGCAACACACACAAAGTGCCATCTCATGATACAATGCTAATATATAACCATATGCTCTTGCTAACAATTATCAAAACAGAAAAATGAAAAGGGCAATTGTTACCAAGCAACTGTGTTATGCTGTATATGCTAAAAGCTCTAAATTTCTTAAATTTGCTATTAAGATGCATACTTGTCGACAATTGCAAACTGCCAAGCTGACTTTTGCTTTCCAGAATCTGTAAAAGTGCAATTGGTGGCAGTGCTCTCAGCTGTCAGGCTGAGGAACCATCTTCCACTTTAGCTCTGACAGGCAAGCACAACAGCAAACCTAAAACTTTCATTTTAAATCAAGCATTCAGTTCAGGTTCTCTCAGGTAAGTCCTCATCCAATAGTTATGCTGCTATGAAGCTTGACTTAGTATAGGGCAGGTTTCCCCAACCTGGTTCTCGAGGGACGGAGTCCTGCAGGTTTTAGACGTTTGTGTCCAACACACCAAATTCTATAGATCAGGATTGTTATCAGGTTTCTGTGGAGCTTGCTGATGAGCTCATAATAGGAATCAGGTGTGATGGCATACAGAAATATCTAAAACCTGTCGGTCTCCGGCCCTTGAAGACCAGGATTGATGAGACAGATTAATGAGACAGTCCCGTTTGAGCGTTGTGTCGCAGGCAAGTCCCGGTGGATTTCGCCAAAACCATTTCTTTTATACAGGTCCCATCCTCGCAGGCCTGTTTTTGTTGTTGTTGTTTGTTTGTTTTCTGTCCAGTCAGCAAGCCAATTCTGTGGGTATGTAAATGTCACATAGTTGTCACAGCGATTCATACTGTATGTCTACTCTAAGTGCAGCTAATCACTAACAGGCGCGTTAATGTCATATCAGAACTAGAACCACTTATGTATTCCGTGTTTAAGAAGCAGCAGCAATGTAGTCCTACTAGCCTAATGCTTCCGTCACTGGTCTGTCACTGGCGGCATATTTCCAGTGTTACAATGCGGGACCGGCGTGGAGTGAACAGCACAGCCAGCTTCCAATAGGTGAGCAAAAAAGAGCAAAAAAGGTTGGAAAATAGTAAGTGCATTGACTTGTTTAGCACTGTTAAACTGCCACTCAAAATAGCATTTTGCATTAGCTTAAGCAATAACACAACCACCAGTCAGTAGACTAATCAGCTATTAAATTTGTCATAAAAGGTTACTGCTGAGAATACTGTATATTGTGTATTTGATGTTCAGCTATTTTGTAATGTCCTGGTTGTTAATTTTTAAAATCTGATCACACTACATTAGTAGCTGTGCTGATCATAGATATATGACCTTAGAAGTGGCTACATTGAAAATTATTACTACGACTTAAGCATCAGATATTTTATATTGCACTGTTATGTATATTAATCTAGATTCACAGTGCTTCAATTGTATATATCGTCCTCTCTCCTTCAACCAATCTTTGCAGATGGCAGCACCACACACTAGCTGGGGTCAGGGTTTCACTATAGATACATAGAGTACTTTAATTTACCGTATTCAGACAACAAATGAAAAGTGATGTGATTGCAGTTGTTATAATGTCGCGCGATAAAACTTTACAGATATTATGGTAGAATGTCAGGTATTTCTTATCACTCTATTGTTTTTTTTCCCATCCTGTTCGGCTGCATGGTCGTGTAGGGTGGTGAATCCTACTGTGTTCTCTCTATCCTAGTAGTTGAATTGTCTCAAGCAGGTTTATGGCAAAAGTGATTGTAATATTTTGGAAATTGGCATATCCTTGATGTTAAACTATCTGGAAAGTTGATGTCTCCTAAATTGTACTAATACCAAGTGAAGTGAAGTGTAATTTTGTAAATCTACTGGAGTAAATACCATTGGCTCAGAGGAAACATTGTCAATGATGAAGAGTGCGTCGTGGTGGGAGGACGGTCAACAGAAGGGAGAAGGGTGAATCGACTGGTTGTGGATCGGAATCGAGGTGGAATTAATTACCTGTAGGAAATGGCAAGTGCGCTCCTGTTGCTGACTGGCCTTAGATTTGACTAGAGCTCTATCTAGGTTTAGGTTACCGGCTCCTGCGCTGGCTCTGAGTTGGTTGTGGCTGCTGTTGTTGGTGTAGACCTCTCGGGCCCTGCTCACCGTTAAGCTCGACGACCACGCCCCTTTCTTCACAACGGGCACGTCCACAAGACCCAGAGACAGCAAGGGACCACTTCCTCCACCGATACCGCCACCGATGTTATTGCTGCTACCACTAACTGGTACACAAGAGGATGGCGCTGCATACTTCACATCGTTGTTGCTCCGGGAGGCTTTGAGTGCAGAATGGTGATGCGAGTGGCCATGATGTGCATGGGTGTGTGCGTGCTCACTGATTGTGCCATAAGGGTCCATCATAAAGTACTGCTGTGACTGGGGGAACTTGTCAGGGTTGTTGCCAGGGTAGCGACCCATTGTCATTGCTAAGGGTGAAGGGGAAATGGAGGGTGCAGGTGAGGGTGGTGGTTGGTGGTGGTGAGGGTGGTAGAGACACAGCTCCCGTTCCAGGTTGTCATCCGAGCTCCAATATCCAGAGCCCGGTGCAGATGCTGAGCCGTGGAGCTGGTGGTGATGATGGTGGTGGCTTCGATGTTTGGGCTCTGCTGATCGGCAGCGCTCACGACTCTTGCTGCGCTTCCTCTGGCGCACTCCCATCTCACCCTCTGGACTGGCCCTTGAACCACCACCACCACCTCCTCCACCACCAACACCACCATTAACACTCCCATTATTGACCCCCTTGACAGACTGTGTGTGGTGCGGCCCCTCCAGTGAATGTGACTTGGTGAAGAGTTTCTGGACTGAGTGGACCAGGTGGCGAATCCTCCCTGGGCTGTCATTGTTGGTGTTGGACCCGATGCCCCCGCTCTGGGCCAACATTCCTCGTTTGTATTGTAGTGTGTGGTAACCGTCTCTGGAAAATGATGGCTGATGCTCAAACGAGTCTGCAAAGTTTGCTGGTACCCGGGTGGGTGTTTTGCCTCCATAGCCTCCACCACCTCCTCCTCCCCCTCCTCCTACATACGGCACCATGGCCATACACTCATCCTTTACCTCAGGATGGTGAGATGAGGAGGTGGAATGGCATCGTCGAGGAAAGGTTCCATAAGGGACAATGCTGTTATTGTCTGAGGGGTACGAGGTACGCTGAGCGTTATAGTAGGACAGCTCATTTGGATGTGGCACGGCAATGGGAAGTGGCATGTCCATCTGACTAATCAAGTATGGCTTGCGGTCAATGTGCTGACCAAGTGGATCATATGATGGCTCATAGGACACCACATGATGGTGACTGCGGCTACTTGAAAGGCCTTTCATGATGCGGGGCGGGAAGGGTGGATGCAAAACAGGTATGATGTGGATGAGAGATGCCAGGCAGGCCCGTGTTCACAGAAAGGCTCTGGATGACTTTCCCTGAGAGCTTCAGATTCTGAAAGAGATGGGAAAAATGGAGGTAAGACATTTTATAACGGGGTGAGTCAACCCAAACCAGCAGTTTGACCACAATTTGATCCTGTAAAAATTGTACAGTTAGCAAACAATGACGGAAGGGATTGGCTGAGTTGGGAAAAGATGGTTGTATTGAGGTTAGGTGTCCCAGACAACGTCACTGACGACTGCAATCCTTTATGATGATCAGGGATTTCAAATGAATTTACATGAGATGAGCTGTCATACAAGTATCTATCGTGTTAGTTAAAGAAACTACAGAATGGATGTAAATTGCAAGATTTCAGAGTGAAAGGAGTGACAGCTGATCCTTCCGCCTTCCACCTTCAAAAAGACAAACAACTTGTAGATTAGTGCGTGTCTATCAGCTGTATGCGGGGTGCCGCGCAGTGATAGGAACGAACAGAAATTAGTGCCCGGCAGTAATGGCGTCAGAAAAGGAGTTTAGTGATGCAAATGTATCACTCTTTTTAACACTAATTGTTTTTAGAAGAAAAACGCTTTATTTCCGTGACCCCAGCCAACTTGCTGGACTATTTTCCTCTCGTCCAACACCGGATCAGAACTCGCGTCACAGAACGCTGTCAGGGGTAAGTCAGTGATGATCGCACACACTGGAGGTGAGGATGAAATAGAGATTCATGTCAAAAAATCCCAACTGTTCCTTTAAGTTGAATAAGCGTCCCATTAAGTTGTAAACACTGTAGTGTATTGTGTTGGAGTAACACTGGTTAAGTGTGAAAAAAGTAACACTTTGTGTCAGCTTTACACTTATTAGTGAGGACACATAAACATTTTCTAACACTGGCGATTTTGCTGTGTGTTTACACGTGTCTTCTATTCACTGTACTTTTTACTCAGTGTACAAAGCAAACAAATACATTTAATAATGCAGGTAAAAATTAACTAAAATAATACTGAGCCATGAGGGTTCAAGACAAGTGATATTGCGATATTAAAACTGCCACAATATATCGTCGGTGTCATGTCACAATATTAAAAGCAGCACATCTGTTAAAAAAAGTCAGGTTGATTTCCATTTGTGCAGTTCTAGTACTCTCTTGTGGCTAGTTTTATTTCAGTTTAATTTTCACAATACATGTTTTAGCCCTTAAATGTTTAATATGCTAATGGTCAGGTGAAGGGGCACGTAATATGCTTGTGAACTGAGTCAATATGTGGAGGAACTCAATGTGTGCGTGCATTAGCAAGTAAGTGCCTCAATATTAAGTCTTATTAGAGATTGTAGTTTTTTGTTTTTGTTTTTTTTTTTTACAAAATTGTGACCTTTTTCTTATATCGCTAATCTCCCCACAATTATCATGTGATGTTTGGCTATCGTTACATCCCTAGTCAGCAGGGTAGTTTTGTATTAATGGCAGAGTTGTGGGATATGTATTTGGCCTTCCTTTGTCCTACTTGCCCCAAGAAAGCACTGATTAACGCAGTCAGACAGCTCCACTGGTAGATGCAACAGAGCAGCTAGATGAGCGCTCTCTCACTCTCGCTCTCTTTACTACACTATACATGCGCTCTTTCTCCCTCTCACTCACATATATTAGACTTAATACTGTCTGACATAATGCATTTTTTTTTTCACATAGAACTCAATTGTTAACTCTGTTCAGCTCCCCGTGTGGTAGTATTAGATTGTTTTGTTCCATAAATTTGATGGCTTATGTGCAGAAATTGTGACAGGGGAGAGGGGATCTAACAATTGTAAAGATGACTTCTTCCGTTACAATTTCCTCAACAGACTCCCTCTGCCAAATATCCTTGAGCAACACATAAATGTAATTAATTTAATATGGGCAATAACTGCTGTGAACTAACAGGTTTCTTGGCTCCGGAAGTGACAATTTTATTATCTAATTGTTTGTTGTTAAGAATTGTATTTATCATCACCACAAATTGAAAATTTAATTGGCTATCAAACATTACTTTGGCTTTTCATTCAAAAAAATAAAAAAAATAAAAAAAATAAAAATAAAAATAAAACTGGATGTGATATCCATAGATGATTGTTGGAAGTCTTGAATTTCACTGTCTCACTAAAAAGATTGGACTCACAGCAATGTGTATAAAAGTACATCTTGTGTTGTGTTAGAAAGGTCAGACATTACTGTACAAGGACACACACATGAGGAGTGTCTTTCTTCTCTCCTCCATACCCAAATAAAAAGCTATGGAATAAAACTCTTTGGAAACTGACCTGATGCTAAGGGACTTTCAGACTACCGTGATAAGTACTTATTCAAAAAGTGACTTACATAACATTGGTAGGTTTTGAACAAATAATACTAACAATACATCTTATTAACACATTATTTTGATTGGTATTGTCAGAAAGGTATTGAATATTGATTTTATATCTTATAAAAGAGAACAACCTCCGTGTGTTTTGTGCAGAGAAGTGCTGGCACAAGCAAACATGAAGCCTTCAAATATTGAGGCATTTGAAAACAAAGCACCTATCACACAAAGATAAACTGATCAAAATATAACGATGGAGTACTTTCAACAAGAAAAAAAGTGTTTTACATCTTCATGCTGGAAGAATGTGCGTCATATTAACAAAACACATCGTGTTGCCAAGTTAAAGTAACTCCACACAAATGCTGAGCTACTTTTACCTGTGGCTATGGATAAAATGAGACTTGTGTTTGATCAAGCCACAGCAGGCAAAATGAAAACTATAGCTCTTTCGAATAACACTAGAAGTGGACAAATAAAGATATGTCAGATGACAAATCTAAAGACCTAGTAAACAACGCCATTTTTACTTGTGTACATAAAACATGGATGTGAAATTACAGGAACTCTGCATACGACAGACAGCAAGACTGCTTATTAGACCTAGATATGATATAGGTAAAATTAGCTAACTTAGTCCAATTGGACAATGTGTTGTGATGTCTCTTCTAATCTAATGACCAGTTAACTCAGTGTTTCTCAATTCCGGTCCTCAGGCCCCCCTAGCCAGCTTGTTTTCCATGTCTCCCAATTGCAAAACAGGTGAGGATCGTTATCAGACTTTTTCCAGAGCAGGCTGATTAGCTGTCATTGGAATCAGTTGCATTGGGAATTGGGAGACATGGAAAACAGGCTGGCTAGGGGGGGGCCTGAGGACCGGAATTGAGAAACACTGAGTTAACTTAACATGGCCGGTTTTGAACTGGCTGCTGGGCCCTTGCAGGAAATTTCTGGATTTAAAGGAACATGTGACATAACCAATAAACAATGTCACATTAAAAATAAATAAATAAATAAATAAATAAACACCATAGGCTTCACAATTTCTCCCATCGGTACATATGAAATTGTAAATATGGTAAAATATTGTTGTAACACGATATATGTGTACTTTACTGTATAGATTAAAACTATTTCCATCGTGGGTTACTGGTTCATGGTCCCAGTATTTTGTTGTTTTCTTTAATTTTTTTTTAAATGTTGTACTTTTGCGATTTGCCGGCATTTTGCGGCGTAGTTTTGAGTTTAAATCCTGTGTATGAGAAAAAAAATATGTGTATGTCCTGATTCAACCAATCACAGTGTCGGTACTGTTTTGCCAGCCGCTGATTAGCAGTAGATGCCTTGCTGGTCACTTGCACGTTTCACGTGCTATAATTTAATGATAGTGCAGTAGCATTCTTTTTTTATTTTTTATTTTTTTATTTTTATTTTTTTTATTTTTTTTTTTTTTTTTTTCTAAGAGCTCAGAATTGTTCATTCGGTAGTCTTACCGATTCAACGTCTTGTCATCATTGCTCTTTTTTTTTTTTTTTTTTTTTTTTTTTTTTTGTGTGTATGTGTGCGTGCGTTTGCGTGCGTGCGTTTGCGTGCGTGCGTGCGTGCGTGCGTTTGCGTGTGTGCGTTTGCGTGCGTTTGCGTGCGTGCGTGTGCGTGCGTGCAAATACGTATAAATTTATACTCATTCATTCACCTAAAACCTTATAAATATCCCATTACCCTTCGCCTTAACCAGGTACTTCAGAATCTTGCCAGAGTCGTGAGATTTAAATGGTCAGGAGACCAGAGAAAAGGTCAGGAAAAAAAAAAAAGAAATAAAGAGAAAAGAAAGGTAAATCAAAGTGACATCCAGCACCGACCAAACACTTCCTGCCTTCCCCATGATTACAAAATCAAAGTCTTACGCCAACCCCGGAAGCCTCTAAATTCCAGCAAATTTAGCGAGATCTCAAGAGCCCAGAGGAAAAACTAAAGAGAGGAAGGAGGGAAGGATCGATAAGGCAGAGTGAGATCAATAGAAGCCAGTACATCCAATCCATCAAAGTGAAGTCCAGCACCAACGAGACCCCTCCTGTGTGGTTACAAAACCAGAGTCTTATGCCAACCCCAGAAACCTCATACTTCTAATAAATTAAGATCTCAAGTGACCAGAGGAAAAACTAAAGAGAGGAAGGAGGGAAGGATAGATAAAGCAAAGTGAGAACCACAGACACCAGCACCAACTGATTCAAGGGGCTGTGGGAGGGAGAGGGTACTTCTGTTGAGTTTCAGTAGATGCTGGTGCGACGGATCTGGCATGCATAAGGACCACCACCAAAGAAAGAAGCCGTCAACCGCGGTCCAGCAAAGCGAGCACACCCCCCCCCCCCCCCCCCCCCCCGGAATCCCCAGGCCGCGGCAGCACCAAGGCCACCCCCAAGCCACCCGAGCGGACACCGGTCGGCGAGCCGACCCAGACACCCGGAACACCCCCGCCCCAGCCCCGGCCCACACCCCCGAGCCCAAGGCCGCAGAACGAGGCCCAGCGGGCCCCCACAGCGCCCCACCGGTCCCCAGCCCCCACCCCCCACGACCCCCCCGCACCCCATCCAAACCCGCCATCCACCACGACCCAGGCCCCACCACCCCCGACCCCCAAACCCCCGAACACACCCCGACCCCCAGCACCCAACCCCCCACCCACCCATACCTCCACCCCCCCCCCAAACAAGCCGCCCCCCCCCCGACGGCCGCCACCCCCCCCCCACGAACCCGGCCCCCCGCGAGAACCCCCCCCCCCCCCCCCCCCCGGAAACCGGCACCGGGCAGCAGCGCAGAGAGGGAAGATGTGCCCACCCCACCTCCAGCCGCGCGAGATTTGCACAGCGGCGGGAGGGGGGAAGCAGAGGAGGAAGCACCAGGGGAGAAGGCGGAACACCAGAACACCGAGCCCGGTGGGGAGAGGCCCCGGTCGTCACGCCAGAGTACTAGTGACACCTAACCCTGTTACTGAGTCCGCCAGCTCGCCGACTGGCGAGCTCTACCCTTACACCGTGAATGTGGCCCCACCCAGTGTATATACAAGTGTGTGCGTGTGGTGCATTAAAATTGGGAGCAGGTGAGTCGGAGCAGAGGGAAAAAATTTCCCCTACTCCGACACACCCGTATCCCCCCCAAAAAAATGAATATGTATATGTGTGGTGCATTAAAAAAGGGAATGGAGGGACAAAGTGGTGGGGCAGGGACACAAATGGGGGGGACCACAGCGCTGCCAGGCACTGCAGTCCATCCCCTCTGATGGCTCCCCGCCCCAACTCACCCCTCCCCTTGGACGTGAGGTGCATTAAAATTGGAGGGGAGTTGAAGGGTGAAGACGGTGTTTCCACCCTTCCCCACCCCACCAAGAAATGTGTTGTGTGCCCTATGTGTATATTTACAAAGTGTATAGTGCAAGCTAGTGAAGTGAGTAAGAGGAGCGACCAGCGGGGCCTCACCCAACCCGGCGGGTGTAGGTGGCACGCCCGCCCCCCAGCACCCCCACCCCCACCCGCCCCCCACCTCATCCACCCGGCACCACAATGGGCGGACAGCCAGCGCAGCAGGGCTACCGGACAGCCCACCGGCCACCGGAGCCCGTCCGGGACGCCAGGAGTTATGCCGGAGTGGGGCAGGCCCCAAACCCTCGCCCGGCCCCCGGAGCCCGACGCCCGGGCCGGGGAGGGAGCCCCAGGCCCAGGGAGAGGGAGGGGGAGGGGCCGCAGGGCAGACAGGGAAGGGGGGGGGGGCGGGGGAAGCGGGGAGAAGACGACAAGAAGGCGAAAGGGCGGCTGCAGGGCAGGAGGCGGGGGGGGAGAGGAGGAGGGAGGGCGACAAGGGAAAAGGGACCGGGAGGCAGAGGAGGATGGGCGGGAGGAGGCGAGGAGGGAGAGGCGACGGGGGGGAGGAAGGGGGAGGGGAGAGGGAACCACGGGGCACACCGGAGGCCCACCCACCCCGAACCGCGCCGCCGGGCACGGAGCAGCGGACCGCGCCGGGACGGCACCGCCCCGGGCACCAGGGGAAGCACCCCAACACCGCACCCCACAGGGGGCCCAGGGAGCGGCCAAGACGCAACCGCCACCGAGCAGACAACGGGGGGGGGGGGGGGGGGCAGAACCACCCCCGCCCGACCACAGGGGACGGCGTCAAGAAAATTGACTAATTAGCATGCAGTAACACCAAGTGTTGATGCTTAGTGCCCACTAGAAATAGATCTTAAGGAGTTATTGAGTATAGTGTCGTATAGTGTGGTATGCTCGAGCCCACTAGCAGCAACTAGGTTCCTGACTATATAAAAATAAAAACAATCAGATACAAAATACCAAATACAGGAGCAGCGAAAACAGAAGTTGTAACGATGTGGTGGCTCTCGTTAACAGGCAGAATCTTGGCAGGATTAAGTTGCCAAATTGAGATTAAAATATTCTATGTACATAGACCATATTTGTTTAAATCTTGATACTTGATTTTTATTTAAGGCAGAGATTTTTTCCATTGAGATATAATTTATTAGTAAGTTTAACCAGTGGTCGATATTTAGAGATTGTTTATTTTTCCAATTGACAAGGATTATTTTTTTAGCAATAGTAAGGGCTATAAATATAGATTGAGATTGTTTACATGGTAGCTCAGTTATTGTTAAGTCACCTAGTAAACACAATCTTGGAGATAAAGGAAGCCTACAGTTTAATATATCAGAGAGCTTTCCCAAGATTTTAGTCCAGAAATGCAGCACTGGAGTACATGACCATAAAGCATGAAGATAAGTATCGGCAGTGTTTTGTGAGCACTGGAGACAAATGTCGGAGTCAGAGAGTCCCATTTTTTTCATCATATATTGTGTAATATATGTTCTATGAAGTATCTTATATTGGATAAGTTGCAAATTTGTCTGTTTGGTCATTTTAAATACATTTTCACAGATTTGGGTCCAAAAGTCTGGTTCCGGAACTATAGACAAGTCTTTTTCCCATTTTAAAGTCGGTAAATACGTTTTATTTGTGTATAAAAATAACTTATATATTTTTGATATTTTCTTTATTGTTGTTGGAGAAAGCTTTATAATATCTTTAGCTAAGACAGGCAGTTGGAGCGTATCCTGAAGTGTTGGGATTTGTTTCTTAACCATATTTTTAACTTGCAGATAATGTAAGAAATTTCCCTTTTTTATTTCATATTTCTGGACCAAGTTTGTATACGATATAAACTTATTATCTGAGAAAAGATGATGAAGGTGTGTAATTCCTTTCTGCTCCCATAGGCTTAAATGGAACGACTGATTATTAAGTTGAAAGTCGGGGTTATGCCAAATGGGAGAGAGCCCACAGGGCGCCAATTGGGAGTTTGTAATTTCTAATGCCTTCCACCAGGCAGTCAGGGTGGCGGCTATCATTGGGTTTTTAAAACAATTATGTCGTCTTATTGATTTTGTAATAAAGAGTAAATCTGACAGTCTAAGATTATTACAATCCTTCTGCTCCAATTCCAACCAACAGTTAGTATCTCTGTTGGGTTGTGTCCATAGCACAAGATATTGTAGTTGATTAGCTAAATAATAGTACATAAAGTTTGGTGCCTCTAAACCTCCTTTAGATTTACTTTCCTGAAGAGTAGATAGACTAATTTTGGCTTTTTTTTTTATTCCAATAGAATTTTATGATAGCAGAGTCCAGCGATTGGAACCAGTTAGACGTAGGTTTAAATGGAATCATTGAAAATAAATAATTAATCTTTGGTAAAACTTTCATTTTTATAGTAGCTATCCGTCCTATTAAAGAGATCGGAAGATTATTCCAGCGCTCCAGGTCACTACGGATACTATCCAATAATGGTGAAAAATTTAAAGAAGTTAATTCAGTTAACTTAGGTGAAATTTTAACACCTAAGTATTTTAAATTACCTGTAGGAAAGGAGTAGTGTGGATCCTGACTTGTAGGATTCCATGAATTTTCTGTAATAGGTAATAATGTTGATTTTGTCCAGTTAATAGAGTAATCTGATAAGTGAGAGAATTTAGTTATTAATTTAAATGCTTCCCCTAGCGAGATAGCAGGTTCTTCTAAATAGAGTAATATATCATCGGCATATAGATTAATTTTATGTTCTATTGTCCCGGAGTGGATTCCTTGGATCCGTCTATCCTGACGTATAGCTAATGCAAGCGGCTCAATAAATATAGCAAATAATAAAGGAGAAATTGGGCACCCTTGTCTTGTTCCCCTTTGTAAAGTAAAACTCTGTGATGTAATCCCATTAGTAGTAACTGTAGCTTTAGGAGAATCATATAATATTGAGACCCATTGAATGAATGACTCCCCGAAGCCGAATTTATTTAAGACAGCAAAGAGGAAGGACCAGTTAACTTTATCGAATGCTTTTTCTGCATCCAGCGAAATAACAACTGCCTTTTTATCATACCGCTGTGACATACTAATCAAGTTAAAGAGTCTCCTAATATTATTAGTAGAATGACGACCTTTAATAAAACCTGTTTGATCACTATGAATAATTGTCGAGATTACCGTCTCTAATCGAGATGCCAAGGCCTTAGCGATAATTTTAATATCGGTATTAATTAGTGATATCGGTCGGTAACTTGACGGGAGGGTAGGGTCTTTTTCTGGCTTTAATAAAAGTTTAATTGCTGCTATATTCATATCTTGACGTATATCACCTTTACTTTTAATTTCAGTTACTACTCTTAGAAATAATGGAGCAAACATTAACCAGAAATGTTTAAAAAATATAGCCGGAAAGCCGTCTGGACCAGGTGCTCTGCCATTAGGCATACTGTCTAAAGCACGATACAACTCATCTATAGTAAGCGGGGTATCGAGAATATCTTTATGTTCAATAGATAACTGAGGTATATTTAAGCTGTTTAGGAATTCCTCAATATATTCAGGGTTAGGTCTATTAATTTCTGTGTATAGATTTCGATAATAGTTATAAAAAATATGGTTAATTTCTTCTGGTGATTGTGTGCATTCACCATTTATATCTTTAATAGCCGTTATAAGAGATTTTTCCCGATTCCGTTGAAGTTGATTTGCCAGGAATTTACCTGATTTATTATTATGTTCAAAATTATTATATCTCAACTGTTGTATTATAAACTCTGTCTTTTTAGATAACATGTTATCTAACTGTATTTTTATATTCTGTAGTTCTATCCATATTTGATTATTTGGGTTTAATACATATTCATCCGTTAGTTGTTTAATTTTATTTTCCAGGTATTTTTCTAATTTTTGATCCTGTTTCTTTTTATAAGTTGAATATGATATAATTTTCCCTCTAATTACCGCTTTCCCTGCTTCCCAGAGAAGAGATGGAGATATATTTGGAGAGTCATTTATTTCCAAAAAATCTGCCCACTCCCTTCTAATAATTTTATCAAACTCTACGTCTTTCAGTAATGAGATGTTAAAACGCCATATCGGGGGAGGTTTAAAGGTAGAGTCAATTTGTAGAGTGAGGGAGACTGGTGCATGATCACTTATAATTATAGAATGTATTTTTATAGCAGTTTTATCAACAATAGAATTATTTGTAAGGAAAAAATCAATTCTTGAGAATGATCGGTGCACAGCAGAGAAGAAAGTAAATTCCTTCTTAGTTGGGTTTTGAAGTCTCCAGCCATCGCTGAGGCCAAAATCCTCCATATATTCATCTATTACTTTAGCGGATCGTAATCGCCTTGTATATATCGTATTATTAGAACGATCTATTAACGGGTTCAAGACCGTGTTAAAATCACCTCCAATAATAATAGTAGAATTTGTTGCTAAATCGAGTAACCGAGAGAAAAATTCATGGAAAAAATCAGGGTCATCATTATTTGGGGCATATAAATTACCAATTGTATATACTTTATTAAATATAGTTACCTGGATAATAATATATCGGCCCTCTAAATCTGTTACTATATTATTTAGAGTAAAGAATAAATTCTTATGTATAAGTATAGAGACACCTCTTTGTCTACTATTATAGGAGGCAGAGTAAACTTGACTAAAATTTTTATCTATAAATAATTTTTCTTCTGATTTTTGTAAGTGGGTTTCTTGTAGGAGACAAATATCTGCCTTAAATTTTGAGAGATGGTCTAAAATTTTTATTCTTTTTGCCTGGGAGCGAGCGCCACACACATTCCAGGAGACCAGAACTAATTTCTGCATACAAGCAATATAGACTCAGTCTTATGTATACATCTATATAAGCTGCTTATTAATATTAACATATTGTAGGATAGCAAAAGAGTAATTAGGCAATTTATATAATTTATATAAAGAGAGAGATAGCAAGTAGATAAGTATAATAGTGAAGAAACGTGGGGGGAAGTGAGTGTGAAGGAAATCTGTGGGGGATTCAACATAACAATACACCAGTAAATGGTGACCTAAGCGAGATTATTATTATTATTATTAATTTATTTTTTTAAGAATATATTTTTATATTATTATTATTATTATTATTATTATTACTATATAGCCTATGCATAATATAAATTCATATTCTATTTCGTAACCCATTATCCATACATATACATACATATACATATACATATATATACATATATACACATATACATACACATACATATACATATACCTACGTCAAATAATCACACAATGCTCGGCTCTACCAATTGTCAGTTAGAACAGCCAAGGGGTCGAGGTTGGGTTTCGGAATAGCTGGCCGTCGATATATAATTTATCAACGACCATGGAAGTCCGTTTACCCTCCTGTCTATTTTGTTTCATTATCGGAAACAGTACTTTTCGCCGCTCGTTTATCTCTCTTGGGAATTGATCATTCATCCCGAAAGATGTCCCTTTGAGCTCCCGTCCTTTACTTTTTACCAATTCTTTATGTTTAAAATGTTCGAACTTAGCAATAATAGGACGGGGCTTATTGCCCTTACGAGCTCCGAGCCGGTGTACACGGTGAAAAGAGATATTATTTACCGTCTCCTGTGGGATCTTTAGCGATGATGTCATGAATTTTTTTATCTCACCCTCTGGATTATCTGGAGAATTTTCGGATATACCTGAGAATATTAGATTTTCCCGCATACTACGGGATTGAACATCTAAGACCGTTTCCTTTAGCATTTTATTTTCCTTTTTAATCGTCTCCAACTCGGCTGTGACAGCGACGAGAGAGGAGCGTAGCTCGGAGTTATCGCGTTGGAGATCGCTTACCTGTTGGCTAACGAATTCCAAACTTGCCTTTAATTCTTTGACGTCCTCGCGGATAAGACCGAGGACGTCAAGTTTTTTATTTATGGAATCCAGCATACTCACCGATACGTCGGCGGTTGCTAAATCGTCCGTGTCTGTTGACGAGTCATTTTTCCTTTTTTTTTTCGAAGGATTATCCCGACTAGCCGCCGGCTCATCCATCGCGCAGCTATAAAAATAATCGTCAATAAAACGTTCGAGGTCGTCCACACTGGATAATATTTCCGATCTTTCTTAGAAAAGAAAAAAAATCGAATTTATCTAATCATTAAATTCGGGTTTAATTAGAAATATAAAGCTAATTCTATTTTAGCAGCAGAGCGCCGCCATGTTAGATTTCCCCAGTCTCGCTACCGGTCACGCGATAGTCACAGCATCTCGCGATGGGATGGCACAACGTTTGGTTGCAGTAGCATTCTGACGTGGCGTTCACTGCAATTCCATGCTTGAGCACAAGTTTAGTGGAACGTGCCGGTGGAAATTTGCGGTGCTTGCAGTTGTAGTGTTGTCAGACAAATATCACAATTATCTTCCAAGTATTTTTTGCGCGTTTTCAACCTGTTTGAGCAACGTGACCCCTGACTTTTGTAAATGTCCAGAACAAACGGTCTTAACGAGCTCGCTTTCAATGATTTCCATATCAAAATATGGATGGATCCGTAACAGTTGGCAGCTCTGCAATTATAATCATTCTTTGATTACAACTTCATCGGAAATAAGTCTGAAAAAGACTGTGTTGAAACAGTAGCTGAACATCCTCCTTCCATTAAGAGCCACATGTACCAGACTGCTGTGTTGATGCTGTGTGTAGGCGTAAGGAGGAATGAAAATAGGGCTGGGATCAAGTTATTTTAGGCTAAATGAAAGCTGGTGAACAAAAAGCCTTTGAGTCACCTTACAGTTGGATACCAACACTGGAGGCAAATTGGTCCATGGACATTTACATTCATAACAGGGGAATGACACAAGAAAACTAAACATCATAATAATAATTAGGTTGGACACATTCGAGTAAGACAGGTTTGTTAAAAATGGATGTCTGTTACGCTTTGGTAGGAACTACTATCATGCTTTCAGACTCAAATAAGTGTATAGATTCATTTTCATCAATTAAATTGCTCACTGTTTCATTTATTGTATTACCCATAGTTCTAACCCCGGGATTATACCACATGCATGTGCCTTGCGTCTCCGCTCCGCTGCGCTTTGACTGCGTGCTCCGGACACGTCAATTTTATGGACAACACTCACCGGCCGCGCACAGCTACAGTCCGGCAGCTCTGTCGCCGACAAATTCCTACTGTGTCTCGCGTGATCTTGCGCGATCATGTGGCATTAAAAACAACACTTTAGCTGAGTGCCAAAGTGATGAGCTGCCTCACAGAAGGCGAAGGGTATGATGAACCTTGCTCATCCCAATTTGTTTGCGCTTAAAACATTGTGTCTGTTGTAATAATTTTTGTCAAGTAATTTTTGTTTGTAACAATACAGAGGACGCAGGCATTAAAATAGTTTAAATGTATAGCATCTTGGAGTAAACACTATAATTTTTAAGTATATTACCGTATTTTCCACACTATAAGGCGCACCACATTATAAGGTGCACCTTCAATGAATGACATATTTTAAAACTGTTTCCATATATAACGCGCACCACATTATAAGGCGCACCTTCAATGAATGGCCTATATGAAAACTTTTTTTCCATAATATAAGGCGCACTGCATCATAAGGCGCATAGAGTAGAAGCTACTGCAGTGGCTGGGGTTGCATTTGGAGCGGTGCTAAAGGGAATCTGAACAAAACAGATGAGTCAGTCAATATTTATGACCGGTAATTGAATACGAACCGGCATTCTGACAACTTTGTACACTCCCAAAACAAGTTACCGGTAGTGCAGTCACAATATGGTTCCGTATTACCAATATAACAATAACTCAATATTGTTCAAACGTTACTATCCATATCTACAATATTTCCCAGCCTTGTTCAGGTGTGGTACTACCGTTCTAACTGCTGTTACTTCGGTGACGCCCCCTGACTATGGTAACCGTACTTAACCAATATTGAGCCACATATAAGGCGCACCTGATTATAAAGGCGCACTGTCGGTTTTTGAGACAATTAAAGGCTTTTAGGTGCACCTTATAGTGCAGAGAATACGGTAGTTAGGCCTAAGTATCCTTTTTTTGGGGGGGTGGGTGGGGGGGAGATATGGTCACCCTAGGATATGTTGTACACTCGCCTGCCGACACACACATTTGTAATTGGTGTGTATGTTTGAATTTACGACTGCCTGCCTACCCAAGCCTAGAGCTCACTGCACGTCACTGATGGATGGATGGATGGATGGATGGATGGATGGATGGATGGATGGATGGATGGATGGATGGATGGATGGATTGATTTCAAAAACCACTAGCATTTTGTAGCAATCCTTGTGGGTGGGTCGCGGGTTGGGTAGTTTCCCATGGTCTAGATGGGTCGTGCAGGCAACACAGGATTTGTTTTGGTCAAGTAAGCGCATTTGGAGCTGTGTGTTCTGGCGTGGTTGCGGCCGACAGTTACTTGAAAATTTTCATTGAAGAGTTGTTGTTTGTTCGCCCTTGGCCGGTTTAATCACCAACGCTACAATACATGTGCATTAAAAGAGGCTATGGCGACGGCAGTATCTAAATGACGGTGAATAATAACGAACAATAATCATTTCGTCCGTCCTAATCTTCAATCATGAAATCGAACGGCACAACATATGGCCACATACACACCTATATAGCTTCAAAATATAGGACAACTCAAATTTATCACTCGTGTGTCTACAGCACACTCAGGGGCATATTCACTAAGAATGCGCTGTGTCCGCTAATAGCGTGATATATTTCACCAGAACTGCACCCGCAGTCTGCGCCCAGTTACCCACCTATTCACTAAGGATATTGCTCTAATGATATACCGACGCAAACACGCCCACAAAACTGACAGCTTGGAGCAAATATGCACCTGATTTACCACACATGGCAATGGATTTGCGCCTAGAACATGGTTGTTATAGTAACAGTTGCCAGAAAGATGACATTATCAGAAAGCGAGGTTGGACCGAGAGGAAGCGTTTAGAGCGCCATTAAGCTGTACAGAACAGAGAGGACGACAACGACGTCATTCATTCATAAAGTACAAATTATTGGTGCGATCATTTATTAAAAATATATTTCCAGAGGTTGATGTATGCATACAGTCTGTATCTGGCACGCAAAAATGCTCGTAAAATGACGCCCCAACCCGACTGGATTCGGGTTCGAACTTCTCGCCCTCTATGTGCACTGTGTACGTGAAGAAGGGGTCCAGGTGGCAGTAGGGTATCAAAATTTTCTGTGTGTGCAGTAAATTTAGAAGGCTGCCTTTTACAAAAAAATTAAAAATAAATTAAAAAATAAAAATATACTGTAGCTGGCATGTTGCTGGAGTAAGTGACTTGCCGAAAAAAAACCCAAAATATCTGTGACCTGTTTAAGTCGAATAGCTACAGGTGTTTTGACCAAAGAAGAAGAATGAGAGAATGAAATCACACTTTTCAGCCTCTTGTTATAGCCGCCTTGAGAAAAGCTGACTCTGTGAGATGGTCTTGTCTCATGCAAATGATTCACTGCTCACTCTCCATTATGTATTGTGCCAATGCGAGTTCAGCTTTGTGTTACCATGGCTGAAGCTAGGGGGGTGGATACTTGTGCTCAAGCCCTTAGTATGAATATGTCACTAGGCTCACCCCGCCTACTGCCCGATGCCAGCTGGGATAGGCTCCAGCACCCCCGCGACCCCGAGGATTCAGCAGTCAAGAAAATGGATGGATGGATGGATGGATGGACTCACTAGGCTCTTAAATTACACTTGTCAATCAGTGTGCAGATCCGTGCATGTGACACTTTGAGAATATGCATGGCCGGTCCCGTCGCCATGGGCGGGCCTTGGGGGTCCGTGCCCGCCCTGTCAGTCAGCCGTGCCCGCCCTAGCAAGATGACTCACCAACTATTCGTCCTATCAGTCACGTAAACTTGCGCCTTCTGTTTTAAGTAAAGTATGGCGTGTCAGCCAACCACATACCTCCTTTCAAGTTTGGTTTGGATTGACAACTAAGGCTAGCCAATGACAATCAGGATCAGGAGGGATTGGGGGGGCGCTCTGCAGACGTGCATTAGCCAAATCTACTTCCGCGTAGATAGTACGCATTTGCCGGCTGGCGCTGGCACAAAGACTGAGCAGTGAGCACGTCGTGCCGCTTTAATGGGAGCCACCAAACGCCAAACCTCGATCCAGGATGACACAGTTGACATCAATGGGAATCCTGAGTCCACTGGTTACGTTTCCAAGTGAGTGTCAAACTTTTATTTTAATTAGTCAAGCCACACAGCACGGACGAATTGTAGCAATACACAGTATGCTGTTAACAGACCCAAGCAGTCACACATACACAACAACAACTATGGAGCATAAAATTATTTATCACTAAAGCAGTTGCAGTACAATGTGAGTTGAATTCTCTTTTTTTATTGCCAAGTTTGTTCATGTTGATGACTGTCACTAAGTTCTAATACAGAAAAACAGCACTTTACACATCCTTTTGGATTGATATTCTGCTTAGTTTTTTACTGAACCATATTTTGTTTCTGTGTATCATCGACAGAACTCAACCTTATTTCTAAATCACTTTAAAACAGCCATTACTTCATACAAAGTGCTGTGCATGGAATAGAAATTAGTCTTTTAGTAGACACAAGTGAAACAAAATAACACAAAATAAAATTAATTAGAGTAAATATAAGTAGATAAGTATACACGCAAATAAAATTAATACAAAAAAAGAAATCTGTATAAGTATAGAAATAAAATAATACAAAATACAGAAGGCACCATAAAAAAAGTGAAATGATGTGAAGTCTCATGCTGAGTCAAAGATCAAAGAATAGAGATGTCTGGCAAAAATGATATCCATATCGTACAGCCCTAATCCAACACGCAAATGAAGGCAACTGCTAGCCAATTCCAGATAGAAGGGGCTGGGTTGCAGTCATTCATTCGGACATAGTTGTTTACAGAAGTGAAGAGTGAATTTGTTTCAATTGAACTTTTGAGTTGAATAAATGCAAAATGAACTACACATTTTTTTCAGTTTGTCTTTTAGATTTCAGAATGAACTGCCGCTTTTAAGTGACAAAAAATATTTCTGAACACTTTTGCAGTTGTCACAATGCCGCTGTTCAACCTGACGAACATTAGATTTAGGTTCATGAAGTGTGCCCCCCCCAAAAAGGTAATGCCCCCCCCACAATTTCTTTCTGGTGACGGGTCTGTGCATGGCAACTGTCATGTCACATCCATCCATCCAGCCATCCATCCATTCTCTGGACTACATTTCCTCACTAGGGTTGCGGTGGTGTTAGAAGCTATATCAGCTGACTTTTGGGCGGGAAGCGGGATACATGCATTACAAGTCACCAGCCAATCCTGTGGCAAAAATAGACAAACAACCATTCAGACCTATGGACAATTTAGAGTTTGCAATTAACCTAGCATGCATGTTTTTGGAACAGGGAGAACATGCAAACTCCACACAGGAAGACACCCGGATTTGAACTCACGACCTGTGAACTATAATCATGAGATCACAACTGTTTACTTTTACACCACAGTCAGAACAACACCTTTTTTTGGCATAGGCAGGTTACAAAAATGCACGAGTATTGAGGCGTGGACTGACAATCTATTATCAAGCAATCCAAAAGTGCAGTTTTCCACATCTCCTTAAGTTATTTAGGAAAAATCAGATCTGTAACTATTAAACTTGATTTGTATGCTTGTATTCTCTACTCCTTCAATCTATATGTAGTCAATTTGCTGCTTGGGAATTGGTGGAACATTCCACGACTGTCAATATAATTACTCCAGATTTCTGAAAAGGGAGACAATTTATTCAACTGGATCACTTTTAGAGTTCACAACACGGAAAAATGAATCTCTTCCTTCATAGAGAGGAAGAGCCTAATGAATGCAGCTATCTTCCTCTTGGAAGTTCTTCCCAACATTTGTAAGACCTCATGTCATTCCCCTTCCCTCAAAAAAGGCACTGAATGTCCAAATCTGTGTGTGTTTTTTCTTTTCTGTTCGCCCACTGACTGATGTGATTCAACCTAGCCTTCATAGCACAGGAATGAAGAGAAGTGCGTGGGCACCTGCTTCTACTTCTCCCTGCCTTTCGATACCTCTCTCTCTCACGATCCCTGATTTTCTCAATCTTGGCTCCTCGTGCGTAGGGCTGAGATGCTGCACACAAAATTTAATTTTATGTTTGTGCATCCCTGGGAAGCCGACAATAGACAGACAGATAAGGGAACAGCTCAGTGGTGGGATGTGTGAAGGAGTTGGGACCAAAATGACCAGATGACTGTGAAAGAAGCGTGAATCATAGAATTTGACACCTATCTTCTTCCATGCATCATTTCCGTCGTGTGGGACACTTGATTGCTCTAAAATCTTATTGTGATTATACTCAAACTGCTTGATTGTAGAATGAAAACATTGCTCAAGAAATATCTATCAACACATTTTTGCAGCAGCCTAACAAGTGTATTCCATTAAGGCGAGCCAGTTAGACAACCAAAATTGATGGAACACTGTTGTAGCAGTGGAGAATTTGATTGATTGAGTGATTGATTGAGTGATTGATTGACTGATTGATTGATTGATTGATTGACTGATTGATTGATTTTTGATTGACTAATTTATTAGTCACACAAATTAAGAAAATAAACAAATGTTACTTGCTTATAGTTATTTGGCCATTCAGTAAATTTTAGACAAGTAGTATAACTTTTTTTATATTCCACAGATGACTATCAATCATCAATCATTATTTTATTAGTTTCCTAAATCAAGAAGCCCCAGTCACGGCTCATCAGGGACCAACACAATGTGTGTTCTGGATGGATGGCTCCGCTCAAACAGTGAGCTCGGTGAAAGATCAGCTCCCTTTGCAACAGCGACCTTTACTTGTCAGCGAGAGAGCCCCAGCCCAGGGAGTTATGGCTCACTCAATATTCAATATATTCACTATTCAGTAGTGAGTCTGTCTTTCAGAACATGATTTGAATTGCCTGATTGAATCAAGATTTTTTTTCATCAGCTGCAGAATTATTGGCAAATTGCAAACATATATATATTAGAGCTGTCAAACGATTACATTTTTTAATCAGATTAATCACATCTTAGAATTTTGATTAATCATGATTAATCACTGACTTAAAAAGGCTTTTTTTCCCCAACATATTTTGCCCGCTAAATTTGATGCACACCTGTTATGTGTTCATTTTTTCGACATTTAATGTTATGAGGACATCTTCAAAAACTTATATCCACTGCACACGCTCATCCTGCTTTTTCTAATCAATTAATTATTTACATAATTTAAAATGGAAAAAAATGACCTACGGCATATGTAAACATTTATTAAATGCTTTACTTTAATGCATGTAGTTATGTTTATTACTCAAACTCGAACAGCTACCTTTAATGTAACCATCCACTGTCGGCTAAAAAGGATCTTCTGCGGTCAAAATTAATAGTGTGATTAATCTGTGGTAATACAATGATTAATGCGATAATTTTTTGTGATTAATGAATTAGTTAACGCTTTAACTTTGACAGCCCTAATATATATATTAGGGCTGTCAAAGTTAAAGCGTTAATAGATCAATTAATCACAGAAAAATGTTGCATTAATCACGTATTAACGCATATTAATCGCACTATTTTTTTCGACCGCACTTGAGCCTTGAACGTAACCGCGGATGGTTACATTGAAGGCTGCGCAGGTCCGTGATGAGGTCAATGCACGGCATTTCCTATGCCTGTTGTTCCAAAGTGACTCCAGTTGGTGTGCTCGTTGGTAAATTTCGCTTTAAAAAACACCCTGACGGGACTTTAGATAAAACAAAAGTAATTTGCATTTAATTAATTAATAATTGATTAATTGCATGCATGCATTTAATCAATGTTTGCAAATGACAGAATAAAATGCGTTAATGTCAAAATATTACGGTATTTTGTATTTATTTTTTATTACGCGAATACGCAACTAAATTAGCTGGTTAATCGTGATTAATCAAAAGGAAAAAGTTTGATTAAGCAGATTAAAAATTTTAATCGTTTGACAGCACTAATATATATATATATATATATATATGTATATATATATATATATATATATATATATATATATATATATATATTAGGGGTGTGAATTGCCTAGTACCTGACGATTCGATTCGTATCACGATTCACAGGTCACGATTCGATTCGATACCGATTAATCCCGATACGAATTTATAGGTCGATTGTTGCGATTTTTTTTCATTCAAATTTAGAAAATACTAATCAGTAAGCTTGTAGAGTGTAAGATTTATATGAAAATGTATTATTTATTTATCTGAAATTTCAGTCTTATAGCGGTTGTAATCTGTTTCATGTTTGAACAGCATTAAAATAAAATATTAAGGCTTAATGTTCCGTTCATATAACATTCTTCCATGCTCAAGGTGTGAATCCTAACCCGAAGTCAGACGTTTTGTTGAATATTTTTCCATTAAAAATGGAAGTTTAAAAATCGATTCACACACACACACAAAAAAAAAAAAAGGCAATGATGATAAGACGTTGAATCGGTAAGACTACCGAATGAACAATTCTGAGCTCTTAAAAAAAAATTAAAAAAAAAAAAAATTAAAAAAAATCGATTTTTTTAAATTGAATCGATTCGAGAATCGCGCGATGTAGTATCGCGATATATCGCCGAATCGATTTTTTTAACACCCCAAATATATATATATATATATATATATATATATATATATATATATATATATATATATATATATATATATATATATATATATATATATATATATATATATATATATATATATATATATATATATATATATATCCTTTGTGTACAAATAGTTTTTTTTATTTTTTTTTTTATGTCATTCCCTCGCACTAATGTCTTTACATTACCCTGCACTTGGATCCAGCAGCCTTTTGCCTACACTCTAATGAACTTCTGCCATGACAGCAGATATAATTCACGACTAGAACGACTATTAATAGAGCGTTGTGCGTAACATTTACAGCACTAACTGCTCACACTATTTGCCAACAATGTGTAAAATGTGAAAAAGCTGTTTGCCAAAGTCAAATGACTGCAATGTTAGTCTGGAAAATATTTGTTTTTTGTAGTCACTTCATCATTTTTTAAATCTCTTCAGGACCAATGGCAGAGGTGGTGAGAGTAGACAAAACTTACACTCAAGCAAAAATACTTTTACTTTATAATAAAATGATTCAAGTAAGAAGAAAAAGTAGTTACACAAATAATTATCTGAGTAATTGTAAGTAAAAAAAAGTGGAAAAAAAATACTGAGTAACTTCTGACTCCTTTTTAATCATTTAAAAAGTGCCATTTTAAGCCTCACGTCACTAAAACAAACAGACGGTTTTTCGTAGTCTTCAAGCTAAAAATAGGTCAAATGTGAGGTCAGAGGTCAAGGATAAAAATAAGTGGGTTTGCATCACAATTTTCATACAGACACAGCAACAAAAAGCAAAATTGCAAGTGGACGTACATACCTTGACGTGTAACTGCCATCATGTGCTTATGACATACGTGCATGACGTCAGAGGTGGAAGCGAAACTTCTATAATTTTAGTGGATCCAGACACGTGTCATGCGGCGTTGAACTATGCCAGACAGATCATGGCCAGCTTAACTGTTGAAGTTACAGGTAGGTATCATCAGAATAAACTACAAAATATGCTGATATTGGAATTTAACAATCTGCAACAGATGTCATTGCTTATCATTGTTACAACTTGTCTTCGTGACACAAGGGATCATGACACTGCTAATCTAAAATGAAAGAAATTGAACCATGGATGTCCACATTATACATTGGTTTGATTACTAATCCAGCATCTATCAATTTTCTTTAAAAAATAAAAATATTGTTCAAGGTCACAAATAAACTGCAATTTTTAGTGCAGTATATATTCATGTGCGCACTGACGGACACGCTGATGTCATAACCGATCACAGGTGCCGCGCAAAATATTGTACACCGCACCGTGCATGCTCAGTGAGGAGAAAATGATGGTACAAACAGACAATGGGATTTAAAGAGAAATGATGCAGCACAGCAGATGAATATAAGCCCACAAAGGCAAAGAAATCCAGACTGGAAACTTTTTTTGTTGGTCCCAAAAAGGGGACATGGCTGGGGAAAAGAGAATGTTCAACCAAGCCATGAAATGGTTTTCAACTTTGTATATTTTGTTACTCCTAGCACTGCTACATGAAAACAATTTTGAGTCCACATCACAGATACAACGTATAATGGCTAATTATAATGAAAGGCACAAGCATGGTTCCAATTGATTTCTTTTCTTTTTCTTCTTTTCCTTTTTCGTTGGCAAATATTTCTGGTGCGTTTGTAAGGATGGAGGAGTTAATTATCTGAGGGGATTGATATCATAAAAATCCATTACACCATTTTAATCCCTTCCCAAAATACAAAACCACAAGAAAATATTGAATTCAATAGATGCATAATGCAAACTGTTTTGTATTTCAAAAAGACTAACACTGACAAGGACGTTTATATCCGCCTTCATTTTTTTCTGCATAGTTAAAGCAACTGTAAAATCTTGACAGAGGAATGTACACAACAAACATAAAACTTTTATATATATGTGACCAGCTCTGGCAAAAGGGTCCTCATGTGCCCCAAAAAATCAAAATTGAGATCTTGATATATTTGAATTCTGCATTTAATTCTCTTTAAAATGATATAAAATACATGGATGTAACTCAAAAATTGACAAAGTTACAGCAGTTTTAATGTTGGATGGTTGAAATCGCAAGTTTTGAGAAAAAAAAAATGGGTTTAAAGTTTTGGTATTTGCATCTTTCAAATGTCCATAGCAACCAGTACCTTAGGAAAAAGATATGAACCTGAAATTTTCAGGAACTGTTAAAGTATCAATGGAAAGTCAATTCCAATAGCAGGCAAGGCCATCGTCCGAGATTTGAACCCTTTAAACGTTTTGGAAGTTTGACCTCTCAACAGATGAAATCAGCCTCAACTTTGAAGATCACATTCAGCTGACAATTTATCTTCTAAGGCATCAGCAAAAGTTTGCTTATTTTATTGTTGCTCCTTGTGGTATTTTTTTGCATAAATGAGGTCATATTATCACAGTGGGAAGTTTGATTTAATAATTTTGTGTCAATTAAACGATTATCTGCCATTGGATGTGGCCTGTAAAAAGTGCTTTATTGATAACTTATCATGGATGTGATGTCTCAAAAATGCTTTTGAAAATAAATAAAATGAAAATGTTTTTGTTTGTTTGTTTGTTTTGTTTTGTCCCACCACCCCACCCCAAGTAATACACGAGGGACACTAAACTATTGTATTTACAAGTCAATATAGCATGTGTGAATTTTGGGGCGGGATGTCATACTGTAACTCTTTTGAGAGGACCATTTTTCAAGTTAAATATTTCCTACCTCATTTTTATGTTCATGTCATCCCATTTAAAAGAGCATAAAGTGAAAATATGTGGCGATATTTGCGACGTATGCAGGCAGACTTGTTTTTTTTTTTGTTTATGTTGTTTTGTTTTTTTTGTGACGCATCGAAGAAGCGGTGTGTCCGGTGTCATATGAAATAAAGGCCAAACTTCCAAAATGTTTAAAGGGTTCAAATCTCGGCCGATGACCTTGCCTGTTATTGGAATTGACTTTCCACTGATATTTTAACAGTTCCTGAAAATTTCAGGTTCATATCTTTTTCTTAAGGTACTGGTTGCTATGGATATTTGAAATGCAAGTACCAAAACTTTAAGGTCCTTTTTCTCAAAACTAGCGATTTCAACCTTCCAACATTAAAACTGCTGTAACTTTGTCAATTTTTCAGCTACATCCATGTCTTATATATCATTTTTAAGGGAATTACGGGCAGAATTCAAATACATCAAAATCTCAATTTTTATTTTTATTTTTTGCACATGTGGACCCTTTTGCTTTTAGTCACATGGGGTTGGGTTTTTGTTTGGTTTTGGGTGTTCATGTTCTTTGTTTTCTGAGTGTTCAGTGCTTTGTTTTGTGTACCTTGTCCCCTCATCTCGTTATGTGTAACCACGTCCGCCTGTGTGTCTTCCCTTCCCCTGTGTATCAACCTGTTGGTGCCCTCAGTTGCTTGTGTAGTAATTAGTAGAAGTGTATTTAGTTTGTGGGGTTTGTTCAGTCAGTGTGGGTGCATTTTCGACGTTATGTGTGAAAGTTCGTGTGTCAAGTCTTCGTCACAGCCAAGCCATAGTCTCAGCCAAGACATAGCCACTCCACAGCAAGTCAAGTCAAGGCAAATCAGGTCTTGTCACGTCCTGTCCAGTCATAGCGACCAGTCCAGTCACATCCCATCAAGTCATAGTTGTCTGCTCACCTTTTTCCATATATTTCATTAAAGTACCGCGCATTGCACTTGATTGTCGTTCCGCTGCCTTATTTTCCTGCATTTGGGTCCGCCATCCCTCAGTTACTCACGTCCCATGACAATTACACTCCACAATTACAAAATCGGCATAATCGGAAACAATAATAAAAGATTATTAATACTAATTTTGAGTTAAATTGATATATTTGCACCTTTGTTATTTTAAAAAGACTAATTTAATAAATGTGGCATGGTGAATGACTGGTCAGCACGTCAGCCTCCCAATGCAGAGGACGTGAGATCGAGTCCGGGCTTCGGCCTTCCTGGGTGGCGTTTGCATGTTCTCCCTTTGCCTGCGTGGGTTTTCTACAGGGGTGGTTGTTTGTCTGTGTGCCCTGCGATTGGCTGGCAACCAGTTCAGGGTGTCCCCCGCCTACTGCCCAGAGCCAGCTGGGATAGGCTCCAGCACCTCCGTGACCCTTGTGAGGAATGAGCGGGTGAGGAAATGGATGGATAATTTAATAAATCTTGTTTGGTCCAAAAGGAGCTTGCATAATTATAGTGTTTCAAAGACATTTGTTTATCTTGTTTACATGTTTAAACATTTTCTCATTTTGTACCAAAAAACAAATGATTGTCCTAATCGTGATTAATATTTCCTCATAATCTAGCAGCCCTACTTGATTGCACCATGTAGCTTGTAGCAAGACCGGAGCGAATCGGTGTGATTCTGCCGGTGTAGGTACCAGATCTGCTCAGGTGGTTAGCTTGCGCGCAACGCCGATGAGGTTACGCGACAGGATTGGCTGGAAGGTTTCCCGTGACAAAAACACAGGAACTCTCTTGAACAATTGATAGGCAAGTTCCAATTGTTTTCACATTTCAACCTTTCTGAACGCCTTACAAATATAGCATTATCAAATCAGTTAATTGCCGAAAAAAACATGTTTTGTTTGTTGTTTTGTTCGTAATGTCATCAGCATGCGCGCAAGCCGGCTGCCAAAGGACCGCGAGCCTATCTAACCACCCAAGCAGATCTGGTACCTACACCGTCCCTAAGCGACCTTTATGCTGTTTAATGACACTCCAGTTGGAGTTAACAGTAAAACTAAACACATAAGAATTACATACAGTGTGTATTTAAATACAAAACATGCTCCGTTTTTAAAACATCGCTAGCCTAGCGCTAATGCTAAAGTAATGTCATTGTCAACGCTCCCACGCTTTACTTTTGTTTTTCACGCTAAGAAAAAGTATTCGTAACCAGGATGGAAAAACTCATTTCCAATTCAATTTTTAATCATTAATTTCCGTGTCGAATTTCTAATTAATGTATTTAATTTGGTAAGTGTAACTTTTGTGTCACGCGGTCACATGACAGCGCACTCAACCGGTGGCATAATGCGGAAGTGGCTGGCCGCGGGACGCGCAACAACTCTGGGCTGGTGAAAGCTTGCCACAGGTATGTTGTTGTTTTGCTTAAAATAATAGCAATAAATTAATTAACTGCTGTCAAAGTCAATATGTTAACTCAGTTAAAAGTAAATAAATTTGTTTCGTTCAGTAACTAAAATGTTAAGAAAATATTCTTGGATCAAGGCAAAAAATTAAGGTTGGTTCAAGTGAAGAATTGTGTACATCAACATGAAATAGGTCATACGAAGTTAGTTTCTGTGAAGTCAAATATTTTAGATGTGATATCTGGACATCATTTTTTATTTATTTTTTATTTTTGTATTTTTATTTTTATTTTTAGTTTAAGCGGGGTTATAAGTTTTACGGTGCAATTCCACCAATGGCCAACTGACTGTCAACTCAGCCAACACAAAGATGAGACATATCAGCCTCAAGAAAGTGACAAATGGCAATGACAGGAAATCTGTGTTTAATATTAAATTAAGGGGAAAGGCAATCAAAGCAAAGCTTATTTAAATATTGAATGAGAAATGTGACAGTCTTATATGTAAGGCATTTAAAAACAACTAAAATAGCTTGGGAAAAAATTGTATCATGGCAATTTCCAACTCAAATCATCTTCAAAACCTGATAAAATATTTTTAACAAAATAAATAAAGTAAAAATGAAAATGTGGCATGGGACCTTTAAAAAAATGCAGGTATTTGTTGCTGTGTCAATGGTATGTGGAGTTAATAAATATGCAATCAAAGATATTTGCATACCAAACAGTGATATAGGATTAGAATTGGAAACTTCATTGACATTGTCATTACCTGTAGATATGCAATCAGTACATGAAAAGCAATATACTAGAATACAATTAGGGGTGGGCGATATGGTAAAAATGTCATATCACGATTCTTTAAAAATCAATTCACGATCTCCATTTTATCACGATTCTTTTTTTTTTTACATATTTTTAGACTTAATCTTCACATTCCTCAACATTTTTGTGAAATTTTAAAACACATTTAAAATGTAAATAAAACCCTAAAAGAATAGGAAAACACACATCTTGAGCCAAATAAGCTTTCTGAACAGGTATCAATTGAAATAGTGCAATTTTTATTAAATAGTGCCATGAATGTAAACATAAATGGTAATGAACAGCCTCGGTTACTTTAGTTACAGTGCCAACAATGTATGAACAAGGTTTAACACCACTATAGAAATTGAAAATGTTTTTCCTCAATAAACTATCGACATAAACAGTTTGGAATGAGTTAGCAAAGTAAATAAAACACAGAATTGGAAAGTAGAAAACACTGTTTACGACAGCGTTTGCTCATCTGCGACTCTGCATAGTTTACAAATTCTCGTAGGTGCGCATGTGAGCAATGTGGATTGTGGACGTGTCGCGGCGCGGGGAGAGTTGCGTACCCGTCGGCTGTCGGGGTTCCGAGGAGGCCTGGGGCCACGACCCCGCGGCGGCCGCGGCCCCAGGCCCGGAAGGAGCACAAACCGAGCTAGACTGACTAGAGGAGTGGAGTAAGTTTGTGTGCGTGTTTGTGTGAGTGAATGAGTGGAGAGGGAGGGGGAAAAAAAAGACCACATGGATGCATCAAGCATAAACCAAGCTTGAGCTTGCATAAAATTGAACTATATGAAATGTGCCCTACAGACGATCTTGTCGATCTTTCAACTTCATGAGATTGTCAACACTTAACGATCCTAAACGATCTAATATGTCATATCGCCCACCCCTAAATTCAATATACAGTAATTCAGGAGCACTTTGATAGCAATCCAATTCCTGTTTAACTGGCCACTGTTCAACAAAAAGCAACAAGGTGCAGCATAATTTATTCTTCTTCAATCCAGGGGGAAAGCAGTTTCCAAGAATCTACTGTATAATCTATCTTCCTGGTCAACTATATCATCTTCCCGTGCACGTCTGTTTGCAGTTTCTTATAAATCTACATTATGCACTTTCCCCTCCACTTTGCTCCTTCCGTCATGTCAAGAACTGTGCACCTTTCGAACATTATTTTAAAGGGAATGAGAGGAGCTGCTTCTGTTTGCGGCAAATCAAAATGGCTGTGTTCATGCACAACAGCCATTTTAAACTGTGTAGGTCTAAAAAAATATCAAAATGAGGTCAGGTTCATCGTTGCGCAGATTTAGACAATCTGAGATCAGTCATTTTAAAATGTCTCATTCAGTCAATACATCCATAGAAGTCTTTTGCTAAACAAACAACAAAGCTCAGTCATATAGTGCTTTGAATACATTTTCCTGCAATATTATTGAAAATACAATACAAAACAGCTACATTAGTACATTGTGAGAGGGGCAAAAATGACTTGCCTACTTGCACATGCCAGAGGAAGACGTAGATTATATGAGGCATCTCAACCAGAGGCGTGTTTATGGCTTTGTGAATCGAGCTCATAAAGAGCCTCCAAGGTGTGTAGCACAGCATTAAATACCATGATGAGTAAAACAACTCCTCCATAGCCTCTTCACAGTCATGCACAGATCTGTAATCCTATCTCATACAACACAATATGTTAGCACTGTCGGCAAACACAAACTCCACAGGACTTGTGCAGCAGATCCAAAAGCTTCATTCTGTGTCCCGACAAACAAGTTAAGTCTTCTTCACAAACAGGAAATGGCCTACCAGATGCCAAATGCATCAGATTCAGCACTCTTGAGTTTGTAAAGGCTTTGAATAAGTATTCATTGTCAGAAGCAGTGACAGTCTGCTTTCAAATGCTCACATCGATAAGCTTTCTGTGTTTTCAAAGCGTCATTTCTCAACTAAGACAATGAAAGCCTCAGGGAAAAAAATGTTCAGTTTACAATGAATTTACAAGTTCAGTTCATGTGAGTATAAACTGATAAAAAAAAAAAAAAAAAACTTTTATTTGCAATCAACCAGAACTCCACAATTTAAGATTAGAATTTATTATGTAATTGATTTGTGTACAGGGTTATTCCTTCCTTTATGACCAAAAGTTCTCTACTTTTAACATCTTCGGACTGAGGTACCATGAAGTACATTTAAAAATGTCCTGAAAACAGGATGGCACGTCTCACTATTCTTCATCAATGCAATTCAGATGCTTGGTTTGTGCATTAGTAGTTTGTCACTGTGACGGGATGCTGATCAAACGGGATATTCCTCATTTCTCGTGAGTGTGCGTGTAACACCAGAATTGGCTGACAAATGGGGAACCCCTCCCTCACTTCCTCATCGCTCATCCTTTTTAAGTGATTCCATCTGACTGAGCTACAACCATGATTTTCTCTGCCCTACTTTTTCCACCCAAAAAAAAACAAACACAGAAGAACAGTAGAGATTTTACAGAAGCGCATATAAATGACGTTTGTGCGTGCGTGTTGTTAACAAATTCCGTTTTTACTGATTGGATAATGGCCTGAACAATCGACAGATCCCAGGTTAAGCCCCTACATTTCAGTTCAACAACATTCTTGTGGGGGATGGAACGAATTGAGGGGCAAACTTCAACTTTATGTGACGTGATTGATGTAAACTGTAATGTGTCCGAAAGAAAAAAAATGAATAAACTAAACTAAAAAAAAACTTCAAGACATCTCCATTTGATGCTTCAACAAGAGTGAAACCGGAAATGTAGAAAAAAATTGTAACTAACCCTAATGGAACTACAAAATTATCATTTCAGTCTTATAATGTGTGCCTTAAAATCTTAGCTTGCCTTATTAGACGCTGCCCTTACTGTTTAATTGTCCCATTTTTCAGTAATAGTATGAAGACTCAATGGTTTATTTCCCCTCAGAAAAGCATCAGATCCTATTAAATATTGTAATCTGTTTGACTTGACTCAATGTTTTGTATTTGTTAAATTGCTTTCAATCCATAAAAAAAGCAGGCATGTTTGCATGCAAAATGTAAATAAAAAGAAGTAGAAATTAGAATAAATCTGATACTTTGTGATCAACAATGAAAGGCAATGATGGACATAAGGGCTGGGAATCTGACTGTCTCACGAGTCGATTTGATTACGATTTTTGGGTCTACGATTCGATTCAGAATCGATTTTCGATTCTCGATTCAAATGATTTTCGATTCAAAATTATTTGCTTGACAAATAATTTCTGCTTCAATTTACAGATATGCACAACATTGTCATGATCTGCTCCAGTCTGCTTTGCAAGACAAAATGACAAATAGAGACATTAAAGTGTCTTTTTTTTGTTTAAACATTTGTGCTTTTTCCACAAAAACAGCATGTGGGCTACAACTGCCTTTTCCCCTTCTTCTTCATTTATAATTTAAATAAAATCGATTTTTGGATATGAAACATCAATTCTGAATCTTAATAAATGAGAATCTCGATTCTTTTTTTAATCGATTTTTTGGCACACCCCTAATGGCCATATACCGACAGGGCCGCTGCGCCCTACACGCAGAGCACGCATAGTGCGTAGGGCACTATCGTCCGTGCGGGGCCCCCATTTTGCCTGCGGGCATACAGTGCGATGTCAAGCGCGCAAGTCATTGATGAACTTCCAACATATTTACTGTTTACCCGCAACTGTGGACGTGGACGTATCAGGAGCAGGAGCGCTCACGGATTGGGTGCGAGTGCGACACTGTGACATAAACCGACATTAGTACGTTTTATGTTTTCATTGAAATACATGAAGAACCCTCTTTTAAGGATTGTGATTTTCAGTTACATGAAAAAGGTTTTGCAATAAAAAAAATAAAAAAAAGTGCGATCAAGAGATACGTGGAGAGAAGCAAAAGTAAACTCATGCTGCATTCAATGACCACTCACACAGTTGGACATTTCAAATATACACAGGAAAAACTCATTCAGCGTATAAAACAGAAATAAATACCAGGTCAGCACATTGCAGGGGGTACGTGGAAACCTTTTAGAATTTATTTCCCAGATCAAAAATCTTTCTCATACCTACCGAGGCACCAAAATCAGAACAGCAACACGGCAACCTAAATTTCTCCTAAAGTGAGTGACCAGACGCGATGGATTGGAAATGTCCGAGACATCAGCCAATCAGAGTGCAGGTTGTGCTTCTCTTCTGCGGTTTGCAAGTTGAAGAGGTAAACAGAAAGTAAAAGAAACAAGAAGTAAACAATGACCGAACACGCAGCTAAAAATCATCAGGACAAGCTAGTAGAGCAACATGTGGAAAGCATGCCAATGCGAGAGGGGTTTGCACAGGCTGTCGACGTACCATTAGCAGTTTAGCCGTGCAGCCACCAGACCAAAGCAGCAATCAATTCTGTCATCTTTTGATCAACACAATCCATGCGAATTGTGAAAGTTTGCCGGTCTGCGAAAACTTGTTTGAACCAGTCCACGGCGCAAAAAAAGGTTGGGGCTGGGCCTATAAGTCATGTAAACTATTATCATTTAATGACAAATGTCCCCCACGCCACCCTGCAAAAAAAAAAAAAAAAAAAAAAAAATCATGGGCACCATCACATTTTTAAGCTTAGGGCACCCAAAGCGGTAGCGGCGGCACTGTATGACGATCACATATTTTCCACGGAAATCGCCCGATCATGATCGGCGGCCGATCGATCGCGGCACCACAACTGTCTTCTCAACTTCAAATGCTATGAATTACTAAAAAATTTACGAACTAAAAGATACAACAATATTTGCATGTGGTAAACATATTTGTCCACTTCTACATCAACAAGAGTGACAATCTTGAAATTGTTTAGATGTACATTTACAATAGATATAACATGTAAAAACTGAACCCAAATGTTACTGTTACAGGATACTGTAGAGCTGGTTTGAGCTACTTCCCAAAGACAAAAGTCAGCAAAGCACAGGGCAAGGAGAAACACTGCCCACTCACGGAAGACCAGGTAAGGGTGGGGGTTGAATGACTGTAGGAGTCTGGCAGCATGCAGAGAGCGTGGACAAAGTGGGAGTATACACTAAGATCACACGGACAAACATCATACGGGAAGACCGATTTTGTGTCCAGTTCCTGCCAATCCCAACAAACATCAAGTATGTGTGGGAGAGGAGTGAGACACCTTCCTGCCCACTTTACATCTCCAGACTCCTCAGCAACTAGGCCTGGGTATTGCCAACAACCTGACGATATGATACGTATCGCCATACACGAGTCATAATACCTTTGTATCGCGATACAAATATATCCCAATGCATGATTGTCAAGACGATACGTATTCCCATATTTTACATTCATTTACTTGCATTTTATTATATCACTCATATGCATACCTAAATGATGTGTTTATTATGCTGGATGGAAAAAATGTTTTTGTTTGCAGCTCTTCTGGTTTACCACCAAGCGGCATACCTGGTCTAAAAGTGCACGCACTGCAGAGCAAGGAATAGCTTTCACAGACACGCCGGGAAATTTTATGAAAAGGCTTGGGCCAATATGAGTACAAATATCAAAGTACTACTAAAATTACGGCTCTAAAATGTTATGTCTTATTTGAAATATTTGGGGAAATAAAAACAGCAATTTTTTTTCATGTAACACATTTTGTTTTGTTTTGTTTTAAACAAAATATAGGAAAAATGGTACATTAAGAAACATGTACTATGTTAAGTTTATAAGTAAATAAATGTGGATATTCTTCCTCTGTTTTAATTTTTCTTAGCAAGACACAGTGTCCAATCACTGGTGCGCTATTTTTAAAACAGACGTCGCATGCACCTTTTTTATTTTTTATTTTATTTTTTATTTTTTTAATAGTACAATGTAGTGCTTAAGAAAAAAAAAAAGTGTTTAAAAAAATTGATTCGGCACTATATTATGATACTACAGCTCGCAATTCTTGAACCGATTCAATAGGCGGCCAAATCGATTTTTAAAAAATATTCAACAAACCATCTTACTTAGGGTTAGGGTTCACACCTTAATCATGGAAGAATGTTATATGAATGGAACTTAACCCATAACATTTTATTTCAATGCTGTTGAAACATGAAACTGATTACAACCTGTTTGTTAAATACAGTGGCTCACAGTTATAGGACTGAAGTTTTTCATACAAATTTTCATACAAATCTTACAATGCACATGTACAAGTTTACTGATTAGTATTATCGAAATTTGAGTTTAAAAAAAATCACAACAATTGACTTATAAATTTGTATCGGAAT
Source organism: Festucalex cinctus (assembly GCF_051991245.1). NCBI lineage: Eukaryota > Metazoa > Chordata > Actinopteri > Syngnathiformes > Syngnathidae > Festucalex > Festucalex cinctus. The sequence goes on from NC_135411.1 coordinate 42,724,781, forward strand.
TCATCGGTATTGAATCGAATTGTGACCTATGAATCGTGATATGGATCGAATCGTCAGGTACTAGGCAATTCACACCCCGAGTACAATGCAAATGAGAGAGAGAGAGAGAGAGAGAGGGAGAGAGTATAAAAGTACTGAAAATTGGTACCGTTGAGTACCGGTATCGATTCCCAGGTACCGAGAATTGTAACAGTACTGGTTAAAATGTGAAAGGTATTCATCCCTACAACAGACTTGCTACACATGAAGTGCTTTAATGCAGGTCTCTTTCAATTTTAGTAAGCTCTTGACGTGTTTTACCATTTTGAACAGAAACAAGGTCATTCATGTTCAATTCACATTTTCACAACAAAGTTTGAATCTGAAATTGTATAATTGTGTTTTCTGGTTGGGAATGCAAACAAATAACTACAATTTTAAGTCATGAAATAATAATAATGTATAATAGCTTTACAGTTAATATAAACATTACATTGGGAAAATTGATTGATAACAACAATTCCAAATATAATCGCAAATAGCTTGTACTGTACAGATTGGTGTATTAACATTTCCAGACGTTTTAACCTGTGATGTGGCAAGAATACAAGAACGCGGAATTTCTATTGTGGCTCTCAGCAGCAGTAATAGCCCCAATTGTATTTTTTTCCCCATCTATAACAGATTTGTTTTTCTATTAAAATGCTATTGCAACCTACCGTAGCATGTTGTGAGATTAATTATGAGATGCGAGATCAAGCAAACGATGGTGCCGATGTGTGCATGTCTCGCAGATGGAGCGAGGCTTGAGTTCTTTGCAGCAGAGCTTCTACAGCAATGTTGATGTCCTTGACACTGACACACAGCCGCTTGGCAGATATTTTGTGCTGACTTTTACATTTCATAGCACTGACACTAATGTCATCTAACATGCACACAGAGTGAAAACTGAGGTAGACTTAGTAAAATGCAATCAAAATACAGAAATTTGATTTTATTTTTATTATTATTAATTCAATCTCTGGTGCAATAACCTTACTTATTGATTGATTGAATTTTTATTTTGTATTTTATGTTTATTATTATTATTATTATTATTATTATTATTATTGTTATTATTATTATTATTATTATTAATTCAATCTCTGGTGCAATAACCTTATTTATTGATTGATTGAATTTATTATTATTATTATTATTATTATTATTATTATGATTATTAATTCAATCTCTGGTGTAATAACCTTATTTATTGAATGATTTAATATTTATTTTTTATTTTAGTTTTATCATGATTATTATTATTATTACTATTATCATTATTATTAATTCAATCTCTGGTGTAATAACGTTATTTAGTGACTGATTGAATTTTTTTATTTTATTATCTGTTCTTATTGCTGCTGGAAATGTAAATTTCCCAGAGGGAGCCATCCCAAAGGGATCAATAAAGTCAAGTCTAAGTCTATAGATAGCATTGCGAACACATTTGAAATACAAATTTGGTGCCTTTATCAAATTTTGAGCGGGTGCCCTGGCCCGGTTTTCCCTCTGTGATGGATTGGCCTGAGTCCGTCTGTTTTCAATGCAACTTCAGGATGATCCTGGTGACGACACGTAATGTGCACGCGTGATGTTGGTTCACTAACGTATCCATAAACACATTGCATGGAATTTGTCAGTGAGTCCATGCAGACTGAGAACCCTAAATTACATTCTGAGCCTGAACAGAAGGATTTTAATGGCAACAGTGCACCGAGATCAAGCACCCTTACCTGATCCCTCTTCTGACCACCACGGAACCACTCAACCCTCCGCACATCTTTACCACAGAACAGGCATTGTTATACAACCGTTTCATGCTGTGCTAAAGGTGATCCCTTAACACCAAAAGCCTGTAGCATCGCAAACAGAAAGAATGAGCGCCACGATCAAACGCTTTCTTCTGCAGGACAGGAAAAAAAATGAAAACGTGAAAAAAAAAATTAACACGGGAAATGACAGGGCTAGGAAGCAACTGATTTTTCACTTATAACAGTAATCAGGGAATAATAAGAAATGAAGGACAGTACACTGAGTGCTGCATTTCACTATCCGAGTGGCAAAAATACTATTTGCAAGAGTGCCTCTGCTGGACTGCACTTTTGCGGGTAATCAATAATTTACCATAGTATACCAAAATACTACTATTGAAGACATGGGGTTCAAAGAGGAAATTGTGACACAAATAGAATTGTGGTATCCACAGGACCTTTCAGCTTGTGCAGCCTTCAGTGATTTAAGTGGAAAATAGTGGGAAACAAACATTTTTCTCCTGAACTGAAATTTGAGAAGAGATTTTGCTTAGGTCATGTTAGTACCTCACCAAAAGGATTTATATTTGGAAAAAAAACACAAAAAAAAAAAAACATTGTAATTACTACCACTATATATTTGTGTTGTATACTTTTAGTAATTTGCATTCTGATTGTGTAAATAAACATTTAACTGCATGGTGCAACTGCAATGACATGATCACTACTCTTCTCCATTCGATTCAATCCATGTGTAATGCAAAGCACCAACCAAGTAAACAGCAATTGACGACATAATACACTCAAAAATATATCTACAAAAAAAAAAAATAATAATTTTCAGGGTTTCAGGGTTTTCTTGTGTACAAAATCCGGCCTGAGCCACTGATATCGCTCAACACTGCACTCCAGCTGTGTTGACTGAGCTCGGCAGGAACTCATTTTAACTGCAGCTGCAGTGTTGTGCCATTATGGAGGCGCTATATCAACAGCAGTGCACTGGAAAGACCTGAAGCAACAACTGAAGAAGAAACAGCTTTCTTGTTTTCTTTCTTTTTTTTAAACGTTAATGTACCGAAGAACAAACAGATCATGGAGCAACTGTTGCACACGCCCATTTCCTGGTTGCGAGGCAGAGGTGGCGCACTCCAGTCATCAAAGTCATACAATAAACATAATAGTGTAAACAATTGTAAAACAATTGTAGTTAAAGAAAATGGCAAAAAAAAATTAATGGCAACTTTGTATTCATACAATTTCTAATTCCTAGTCCCCGATCGTAAAATGGCTGCAGGAGGGTGGCCCATAATGGTATCGGTCACTGCTGTGAGTACCGATACCTTAAAATAAGACAGGTATTGGCACCAATACCTGGTATCGGTAGTCACCCACCATAGTCAGGGTGATACCGCCTCAATTTGAGCCAGGAAAAACCCTGATTTCTTTGACTAAATATACGCTAGAATATCTTCATCTTTTGTTCAGAATCAGCTATTTATCACTGCCAACTGACATGACTTCCTTCTCATTCACAGCACTTTGACCACTGACCTATATAAATGACTGGATGGCCAATAGGCCAAGAATCTTGAAGTCGCTTGGCCGTGATCTTGCTCCTCCCAGGAAACCTTTCTCGGACTACGTGTTATGTACGGAAATGCCGACGTGTGTAGTAGTACACTGAGCAAATCACCAGTACCAAGGCTGTGGACAAACATTTCACCGGTAAGTATGATTGAAATGGAAAGAGTAGATTTATATTGTAACATATACATATATTATATGGCCTTTTTTTTTTTTTTTTTTGCCATTGTATGTGCCCACATATTGCATTTTGGTTGGACGAATGATTGCTAGTTTTCTACTGTTCTTGGCAAGTACATTATTGCTTGCTTTGTGACTCTAGTTAGAATTATGTGACAATAAATCATGTTTGTATAGATAAATGAAGTCAAGAGGTGAAATAAACCTTATTATTTTTTCCAACATTGTTGATTGTGGTTATACCAAGACTGTCGGAAACTCCTTATTAGGACCAAGTTCATGTGATTTTGTTATTGTAGCTAAAAACTACACAGAGCAGCTGATGTACTCTTTGCTCCAATATATATTGGTTGAAAACATCTACCATTCTACAGTGGTTGTTTTAACTAAAGGATCTGTCGGATACATAACTACCAGCTAGATTGGTCAAATGCAATCTTTGTTTGTTTGTTTTTTTTGTGGTAGATTTGACCAATCTGTTTTGAGAGTGAGATGGACCAACGTGGCAAGTCTATTATCGGCGGCGGATCATTTTTGGCCACCGATATTTTCATGCACAGAACATCTCCACCTACTGTTTATTGTATCTCCAGCCAAAAAAATAAAAAATATTTTTGTAAAGGTTCAGCCCCTGCCAACTTTTATTGTACCCATGCAACTGTGTGTTTGTAATACCTCAGCAAAGGAGGTTATATTTTCATTTTTGCTTTGTTTTTTCTGTCTGGCTGAAATATAGCAGTACAAAACATGGTGGAACGAAAGATTTTGGGGTTGAACCATTTCACAATTTTTTTTTTTAATCGAACTGCATCCTTCATTTTTTTTTTTTTTGCATTCTTTATGGCTTGTGATGGTAAACATTAACTGAAGTGTTTTTGTTGTTTATTTTGAAAAATGAAAAGTTAAAAGGATATGTGGTAGATGATGGATGGATGGATGGATGGAAAAGTTAAAAACAAGATACTTGTTAGGTTCAACTCAGACTTCCACCTATCCATTTTCTTTAGCACCCTTATCCTCATCAGGACCTCAGTTGAGCAGTTTATCCCCTTTGGAAGGAAGGCAGGGTACACCGTGGACTGGTTGCCAACCAATCACACAGCACATACAGGCAAACAAGCATTCAGTACATCACAAGGTCACCTATAGAATCTTTAGAGCACAAAGGAAAACATGCAACTGTCACACAACAAGGCTGCAGCCGAGATTCAAGCCTCATAGGTGCTAACCACGAGCCTGTTGCTCCGCAACAGCTCGCTTCATTGACTTGAATGAATGGCTACCTCTATTAATTCATTTATTTGTAAATGTACAGAAAATTCACTTGGTAATTTATGGTCAGCCTGCTAACAGATGTGCTCAATACTAAATTAATGAATGTAAACTTGACCAAAGGAAGCAAGTAGACCCTATGTTGAACAAAAAACAATAACTGAAACCACACTGCCCATTAAACTAACCATAAATGAATATCAAGCAGTTGTGACAAAACGTGTCATGTATCAACTTTTAGAAGTCGCTGTGTTCCCACATGATCTGTTAACAATGCAGCATATCCGAGAGCTGTCATCTCTCGCTAATGCAAGCATGAATTAACTCATCACAATCGTCATCTTTTTGACAATTATCTATCTATACAGGGTGTACCAAAAGTTATTATACTCTTTCTTTTTTTCTTTTTTGTTGTGGTTACTACTTGGAAAGATGCGAAGCCATCAGCATGTGACAGTTTTATTGTAAAAGAAAGCATATTACATTATGGTGTTTCAGAAAAGCCCATTTGTAACACATTACGGAACAAAGTGAGTATTGACTCATACTCACATTATTCTGAAGTATCACACATTGCTTCCAGAACTTCACCGCCACCGGTGGATGCCTGCCTGCAGTGTCGCCGCAGCCCAGCTGTCTGGAAGTGCTCTTTTTTGCCATCTTTTTAAAAACTCGCTCGCAATTTCACTCAAATTTGCTTCCAACCCACCACATCTTAACATGATGGAGTCAAAACTTTGGACAGCCTATGTCTTTTACAGATGACGTCTTGGCTCTTTGTCATCGTGCCAACTTATTTGCGAATGGTATCCACGGCAACAGTCCACAGAACACAGGTGGAGCAAAGCCTCGATGCTGAGATTTTGCTTCGACTTTTTTTTTTTTTTTCGTAATGAAGTTACTGATCGATATCAAATCTGGGCAACACACGGCTGAGCCGAAACACATTCGTTTGAAATTAACAAAGAGCTTCCAAATGAAATTCATTGACACCCAATGACATTTTACAATTGGCAAAAATGTCATTGCATATACTTCAAAAACATTCTAGTGTTTATTCTGCATTTTTTTTCTTCATTTGTACTCGTAGATATTACATTCGTTTTCATGAACTATAATTACCTTGGTGGGGACTCTGTATTAATGCAAAAGGAGTCTTTTCAGCACTGACACTCTGCCCACACTCTTATCATCACCAGTTGGTCCTCTTGAATTAGAAGCATGCACAGATCTCTTGTCCTCTCATCCACAGCCACAGGCGACAATCTGACTCAAGCTCCTCACAACTTCTCACTGAAGCGGAAGAAGATAAGGCGGACAAATCCCAGCCAAGGATGAATGCACTGCATCACACTTGACATCACTGGAATCTTACATTTCATTTGAACTTGGGATAATAAGAATTACCCGGCAGAGCAACAACCTGTTAAATATGTTTTTTTCCCTGCAAAATGCAACCTTTTGCCACTGTCTGCAAAACAGATCAGAGACAGTTCTTACATGATGTCCTTAACATATAAGGAGCCTTGCATGCGAAGTGGGTATGAAATGTTGCTTCGAGCGGTTGGGAAACTCTTTCATTCATTACCTTCTAGAGTCATGTTTGCGCACTTCCTAAAATCGTATTACCAAAATATCACCCACACACAAAGTATGTTATAAATGTGGGCGGTTGGTTAATCCTAATTGACATATTTAAGGCATTAAGCCATTCGTCATAAGACATAAGGCAATGCTGGCGAAAAACAACCACACGGCCGCGGCGCTGGATCTCCATCAGCGCGACAGTGTTGCTGAAGATGCCGATGATGCTTGAAGCTTTACGAGCCACGGCAGCAGAGAGTTGATGAAGCCGACGACTATCATACAGGCGAACCCTGGTTCAAACAGGCTCTCCTTACCGGTGCGAGGTGACTCATTAATCCACAGCAGCATCGCTACAGAGAAACTGTTGGTTCACTCCAGAACGTGTCGCGCGCCAACGCCTGACCCATCGATAGACTGCAAGGTGCAAGACGGACGAGCTTACCTCGTTCAGCTCTCACATCATCGCTAAACAACTAGCATCCACAGACACGTCCCCTTCGTGTGCCCACGGCGGTGTCCACGTAGTCACCGGCAGAAAGTGAGTGAGAGACTGTGTGAATGTGCGAACGTCAATGTGTGGGCATCAAGTGGCGAAAGCCGACGGTGGGTCAGTGGTTGAGGTAAAAGCGCCATTCTTTACGACTATGGTTCCGGTATTCGCTTACAAAATAAAAGTATGTACTGTATATTTTTTTTTCCACGGACACTTTAGTGTCCTCCAAGGAAACTGTGATATTACATTTAGTATACAATACACTATACAGATTTGCTCTCCCACTTGTTTTGATGATGATGATGTTGTTGATGATGATTGTTATCAATATTAGGCATATTATGTATGCATCCATTATATGATCATTAACATTACTTAATAAGAAGAAGAAAAGATGAAGAAGAAGACGAATCAAATTTTATTTATATTGCACCTTTCATACATTAAAATGTAACTCAAGGTGCTAAACAATTAAAACATCCATATTACAATAACCCCCCCCCCCCCAACATCCCCATGATCATACCCCCTCCCAGACACGAAACAAAAAATAAATAAATCAACAAATAAATGTTAATAATAATAATAATAATGCTTTTGGCAACTCGCATATGCTCATTTTTTATTGTTGTGTATTATTATTATTATTATTATTATTATTATTATTATTATTATTATTATTATTATTATTATTATTATTGTTATTATTATTATTATTATTATTATTATTATTGTTATTATTATTATTATTATTATTATTCGCCACTTTCTTAAACAAAAATTCGAAAGTAATTGCCAAAATAATGGTCAATTAAATTCTGAGCCACCTATAATTTTAATATTTGATAGTGTATATTAATAGAAATTTCACTGGATTTCCACAAAGCCCCAAATTTTATCGACAGCTAAAAGTTAAAAGATCTGTTTACACTGTAACATAATCCAGTATGTATATTTTGCTTACTTTACCTTGTGGTTTTAGCCAATAATTTTATTTTGAAGGAAAAGTGGGAAAAGAACTGAACAATTTGCCTACACTTGATTAGACATTCCTAGAACGAAATAGGCTGATAGAACGCCTCTCTATGGTTGTTATTATTTGTTAGTTATTAATTCTGTTCATCCCAAGTGACATATTACGTCGGATACATTGTAACCTGCCATGAAGGAAACTTTAATGCATGGACCGTATCAAATATTGTCACCTTCCTAAAAAAAATATTTAAAAAAAATAAAATAAAAAAGGCCTAAAAATCATAATCTTTTTTTATTTTATTTTTCCCAGAAATAATTTGATTTCAGGGGTAGAATTGAAAGAGCTGTCAAATTAAGGATTTAGATGATGTGGGCAGTAGGTAGGGTACACCCTGAACTGGTTGCCTGCCAATCGCAGCCTCTGAAAAATTTAAATGCATTATTGAGGGGAGCTGGTTCAATTGCGCTAGACTTGCACTGAGCATAAAAATAGGGCTCGAAGTGTTTTGCGTCAGGTGGCATTTTTTCACCACTGGTCCAATGTCAATTGGTGAGCCACTGTCCAGGAAATTACATATTCCAAGAACTGAAATATGTCAAATGTTCATAACCTTACCTCTGCCCATACAATACTCAAAATGGAAAAATAACAAGGATGTGTATTGTTACTTTTGGGACACCCTCTATGATAATCAAATACAAATCAAAGGACAATTTTGTCCGAGTAATTGCATCCTAAGAACTGTTAAAATGAGAGTATACAGTATCCACCTTTTGGAAATAAGTCCACTAAACAAGATATTGTGTCAAAATTACATTCTCAAAATTTCTGCAGTTTAAAGAAGCATTAAAATGAGTTGAGATGCAGCCTTTTTCAAAGACCTGCAATATCCTGATGCCTTGGGCAAACATACCATTTGACATTCTTCCCACTCCACAAGCTACATTTTGTGGAGTCCAGATACAATGGTCAGAACAACTGAGCCAAACATTTTTATTTTTCATTATTGTGCTGATTGAAACTGCTCAGACAAAAAATATACTGTACATGGCATTATGCATGGCCACTGCATGCTAATCCACTTTACTCTGTCTTCTTTTGATGGAATTACAGTTTAAAAAGACAAACATTTTAGTGTGTGTGGCCAAGGCACAACAGGAGTGGCTACACCGATATACACTGCTAACGATGGCAATGGGGTTGCCTCGGCAATAGCAGAGTCATCATTCCCATGATTCTAATTATGGGTTTCAATTATGATGTTGAAGCAGCAATTTACAGGTAACATTTTTCCACAGTGTGCTATTAATAAAAAGCAATATCAATGCTCCTTTGTAGTTGTATGATAGTCCAGTAAAAAGAGCTTTAACTAGCTATGTCCTTGGACCATCTGGCTAATGATTATAGCCAGCATGGTACCTCTGATCTGCAGTCATTAAGAACTGAAAATTTTTTATTTATTTATTCATTTATTTATTTATTAATTATTTATGAATTTATACAAACTTATATCTTGCTGAGATAAGTGCTTTTAGGTATCAAGAAAATTCTTTTGAATAAAAAGATTTACAATGATATTATACTCACATGTACAGTAGGTGGCAGCAAATGACTGCTGTTGTGAGAGCTCATACACATACACAGAAGCTAAAAAAAAACACACTATAACTTACAATGTAGGCTACAATATTGCCCCTGCTTGTATTTTTCAAAATCCCAGTATTCTTAATTTTTTAATTAAAAAGAAGAACATCAACGAGGTCACAGGAGATTTTACAACTGCATGCAATATCTGTGTGTGTCTCTAGCTTGGACACGTATTATACATACATTTTTATTTAATGTTTTACAAGTGCTAAATGTGGCCACCGATGTCAGCATGGACAACATCAAGTCGATATGAGAATTCCTCCAATTCCCTCCTACTCCTCTCTTATCAGCTTGATGTTGTCTGTGCTGCCGGTAGTGGCCACATTGAGCCTTGTAAAACATGACCTAAAAGCTTGAAGGTATGTACAAGGCGACACGGTGGCTGACTGGTTAGCACGCCCGCCTCCCAGTGCAGAGGACTTGAGATTGAGTCCAGGCTTCGGCCTTCCTGGTTGCAGTTTGTATGTTCTCCCCGTACCCGCGTGGGTTTTCTCGAGGTACTCCGGTTACCTCCCACATTCCAAAGACCTGCATGGCAGATTAATTGAACACTCTAAATCGTCCCGAGGTGTGACTGTGACTGTTGGATGGTTGTTCATCAATGTGTGCCCTGCGATTGGCTGGCAACCAGTTCAGGGTGTACCCCACCTACTGCCCGAAGCTGTCTGGGATTGGCTCCAGTACTCCTGCTAACCTTCTGAGGAATAAGCAGCTCAGAAAATGGACGGATGGACACATGTTTACAACACGTGTCCAAGCTAGAGGTTTTCATTTTTCATTTTTGAAATATTGCATGATTTTGGCCACCTCTTCACGGGCATGAAGCAGAATTGACTCACGATGTAAAGTGAGCATGGAGAAGATTGTGAAGTCATTGTGTGACAGTTTCACACAATTGTGCAGCATATGTTGGGGAGGAATCAAAGGAGCGGACATCAAGTTGACCTACCAAACATAAAGGCCTATGCTTGACCATACTTTGACAAATAGGTTTCAACTGGGAGTGTCAGCATAAAAGCTATTGCCATACTTACAAATGCGGATACTCTATGGTTGCAATTTTAAATGGAGCATGACTGAAGACATTCATGTACGAAACAGTCCGAATGGGACGATGGAAGAACAAATAATGGATTTCAAATTGAGGTGTACATATTAACAACAAAATGCTGCTATTGAGATTGTCAAGACGTTTTGACATCAAGGAAAAATGGTTTTATTAGTACACATTAAGATGAAACCATCCATTAACATTATGTAACCTGCAATACATTGAATGTGAATTCCATTTTATTTTTAAGTTAGTTAGTGCCAAACCACATAAAATCTTATCTCAATGACACAAGCACATTATTTACACAATGCTTTTATCTAGTCGTACTCCCATGAGTGTGCTTTAGTCTCGCTTTACCGGTGAAACATTTGTTAAACTTTTAAATGTTTGGGATAGGCTGAACGTAACATTTTAAATAATGATTTATTCATTGCCACATATGATAATAGAAGCTACAGGGGAGCCTTGATAAGTTTTCAGTTTGACAAAAAAAAAAACAGCATACTGTGGTGACAAAATAGGCAAAAACAAAAAAACTAAGAAGATAATAGCTAATATTTTGTGTAGATGTTCTGAACAAACGCCCCAAATTAATGAATGTCTTCTTAGTGTGTCAGGAGCTGTTTAGTTCCATCCTATGTTTTTACTAAATTGTGTGTCTATGCTGTACTTATATTTTATTGCTTTTTTTTAACATCAGGGTCAGGGGAGATGGAAAAAAAACAACTTTATGGCTAATTCTGTTTTTTGTTTTTGTTTTTTAAAACTCGTGAATTTCTATGTATTTTATTTTATTAAATTGAGTGTCGCCATTAAAATAAATAAATAAATAAATAAATAAATAAATAAATAAATAAATAACAAGAGCGCATCACGTTACAACATTATGGGACCACCTGTAGACTAGACCCAATCTAATAAAAAATAGAACTGGTAAGAAGTTCTCCTCTATAACAGTGAAGAGCTTTGATATTGAATTACGTGGATGACGATTTAGACTCGTGAGCGCTGGCACGCGCTGAAAGAAAATTCGTGTTCAGGATATTGCAAACAAATCCGGTGGATACTTCATCGAAAGACAACAATATGATCCTGCGAACACGATGCTTGATACTGTACAGCCGTATAAGATATGCCGATTGAAGCATTAGAACGCAAATCTACTTCTTGATATTACAGAAAGCAGCAGGAGAAAATAACTTCGGACCGCATCGCGCACTGAGCCATCTTCCTTGCACAATGAAGGCGCAGGTGCAGAAACAAGCCAAACCCACTCGGGTGAGAACCCAGGGAGCCTATATAAACACTTGCTGTCCCGCTGACATCATTCTGTCACTTCTCCGCTACATTTGTATATTCTAAAAATTCACTTCTATTTGTCACACCTTCGTGTTATTGCAGCTGGTGCTGAGGAGAGAAATGTCTCATAAATGGGGATACGGACCGAATAATGGTGAGTTTAACCCACGTGCATCTATTATTATTATTATTATTATTATTATTATTATTATTATGTTTTCCTTTTTTTGGTAACTCGTTTCATATAGGTCCTGACAAATGGGAAGAAGGTTTCCCAATAGCCAATGGGCCCAGACAGTCTCCCATCAACATCGTTCCGAAGGAAACCCAGTTTTCACCCTCTCTGAAACCACTGAAACTCAAATATGACCCCTCCAACTCCATGGGAATTCTCAACAATGGACACTCCTTCCAGGTTGACTATTCGGATGATGTTGATTCTTCTAGTAGGTGTCTAACCCTTCACAAACATAATCTAGTAGACTTTCTAAGAATATGTTAATTTTATCTAATTGCAGAAAAAAAAATATATATTTTTATATATATATATATATATTAGGGGTGTTAAAAATCGATTCGGCGATATATTGCGATACTACATCGCGCGATTCTCGAATCGATTCAATAAAAAAAATATCGATATTTTTATTATTATTTTTTTTAATTTTTTTTTAAAGAGCTCAGAATTGTTCATTCGGTAGTCTTACCGATTCAACGTCTTACCATCATTGCCTTTTCTTTTTTTTTCTTTTTTTTTTTGTGTGTGAATCAATTTTTAAACTTCCATTTTTAATGGAAAAATATTCAACAAAACGTCTGACTTCGGGTTAGGATTCACACCTTGAGCATGGAAATGGAAGAATGTTATATGAACGGAACATTAAGCCTTAATATTTTATTTTAATGCTGTTCAAACATGAAACAGATTACAACCTCTATAAGACTGAAATTTCAGATAAATAAATAATACATTTTCATATAAATCTTACACTCTACAAGCTTACTGATTAGTATTTTCTAAATTTGATTGAAAAAAAATCGCAACAATCGACTTATAAATTCGTATCGGGATTAATCGGTATCGAATCGAATCGTGACCTGTGAATCGTGATACGAATCGAATCGTCAGGTACTCGGCAATTCACACCCCTAATATATATATATATATATATATATATATATATATATATATATATATATATATATATATATATATATATATATATATATATATATATATATACAAATCATGATTTTCTATTTTGCAATTCTTGCTCAAATTTCTTGAATATTTGACTATATGTCTCATCATATGCAACAGTCATTTACTTTGTGTCAAAATATTGACGGAATAAATGTCATGCATGAAAACCTCATCCACAATTCGATTGAGCAATATACAGTATAGTGTAATTCAGCATCTGCTAGTATATATATAGACTTAGTCATTACTGTACTGCAAATATTCCTTCATGTCTTTATCTGGCTGGCTATGTTGTTTATGTCTCCACCCTGCTGTGTGCACTGCAGCAGATAACAACATCTGATGATGCCACTACTCCTTTACTTCACTATCTGGTCGGTTAGTAGGATGTACTTGTATAAACACCATGCCCTGGTCAAACTTCTCATATGGAAGAAGATACTAATCATTATTAACTCATTTCAAACATAAAAATAGATCACGACTCCAGAATGGCAGAATATTGTAAAGAACATAGGGCAATTCTGAAGGTGACCTCAAAGTACACATTGAAATATAAAAATAGAGACATTTTAGAATGAAATAAAATTGATACCATCGTCCTTTTAATAAATTTCACGTTAAATTGTTCATAATTCAAATTGTCTCCTTGCAGCCCTCACTGGGGGTCCCATTTCAGGAACATACCGTCTGAAGCAGTTTCATTTCCACTGGGGAGCCAGTGATGAAAGAGGTTCTGAGCACACAATCAATGGCATCAAGTTCCCATGTGAGGTACGTATTGCAAAAAAAAAACAAAAAAACATCAACAAAAGAATGTACATTTTAAAAAGGGTTAAAATGTGTTTGTTGTGGCTGGCTGGAAGAGAGCTCGGTTTGTATGCACAACTACAACAATAACAAATAAATAATTGTAGGCTAATTGTAAAAAAATAAAAAAAATAAAAAATAAATAAATAAATAAATTAATTAATTAATTAAAAAAAAACAACCCTAAAATGTTGTGTTTGTTTGTTTTTTCAAAGATGGCATATCTAATTATTCAATGTTTCCACTTATACTGCCTTATTAGCTTCACCTGGTGCACTGGAACACCAAATATCCCAGCTTTGGAGAGGCGGCCAGCCAACCTGATGGACTTGCTGTGGTTGGGGTCTTACTCAAGGTGGGTCTGCAGACTACTGATGCAATATGGTCAATTATTAGTCAATCCCAATCACTGTAGATTATTGAAGATATGATGATTGACTCAACTATGTCCTAAAATCTTTATGAAAAATGAAAAACAAAAATGATTCTTTCTTTGCACTAACTGTGATTGATATCCTCCAGATTGGTGCTGCCAACCCCAAACTGCAGAAAGTGTTGGATGCCTTAGCTTCTATTAAAACAAAGGTTTTTTCCATTATGATGACTCACTGTAAACATTATGATGATGATCTAGTTTAAAAGATATACATTTTGATAATCTTTCCCTTCATTACTTATTCTGTGACACTTACAGGGAATGCAGACCACCTTTGCTAACTTTGACCCACAAACTCTTCTTCCTGTCTCTCTGGACTATTGGACATATGATGGCTCTCTGACCACACCACCTCTGTTGGAGAGTGTCACATGGATTGTCCTCAAGGAGCCGATAAGTGTCAGCCCTGCACAGGTACAGTACAAGGGATAAACAAATGCAAGTAATGTAGTCAATTTATGATGTCCATTTATTAGACCAAACATTCATTTATTCATTCAATACAGCCCCAGACTATCATACTACCACCATGTTGACTTTTGGTATGATGTTCTTTTTCTGAAATACTGTGTTACATTTACGCCAGATGTAAAGAGATGCACACCTTGAAAAAAGTTCAACTTCCAGCTTATTAGTCCATAGAATTCTCCTCCATACGTTTTGGAAATCTTTCAGATGTGTTTTGCAAAAGTAAGCCGAGCCTTTATGTTCTTTTAAGGCAACGGTGGTTTTCACCAATAGGAACTCAGCCATGAATTTTAATTTTGCCCAGTCCCTTCCTTTTTGTTTGCTTGCTTGATGCCTTTGGTCTTGTTCAATATTAATGCTAAGAAATAATGTAAAGTGCATCCATCAACTGATATTTGTACAGTACAAAAATGATGAAGCATATTTAGTCATTCAACAGCATTTAAAGTCATGTATTCTTTGTCCTCTTTGAGGAGCTGAGGTGAATTTAGAAGTGCTGAGACTAACGTCCATGTACAGCATATCCTTCTATTTTATTTATTTGGACTGCCCCCAGCTGGCCAAGGTGGGCAGCAGCACAATGGCCATTCAAGCGATGCATTGTATGACAAAAACAGTTGAATTATTTTTAATTATTTAAATGCTACATGCTTGTAAAAAGTACAATATTACAGAGTGCTATTTTCTTAGTAAAATTGCATTATTATTTTTTTTTAATTATTTAATTTTATTATTTATCTATTTATTTGTTTGTTTGCTTTTGAACGGCTGGAACGAATTAATCCCATTTCTATTCATTTCAATGCCGACTTCAGATCCAAGTAATTTTAGTTACGAGCATGGTCATATATCAACTCAAACTCGTATCTCAAGGTCAGTCATTCTGTCAGTAGGTTACGCTGAGGTGGGGACAATCAACATCAGCTTGAGAGAATTTGAAAGTTCCTTACACATACACGTCAAATTTGACTCACAATAAATCCTACACAAATGCAGGTTTAGCAGGCTCATTCAATGAAATGTTTCTGCGTATTATTCTTATAATTATTAACCAGTTCCACCTCTCATGTTGCTGTTACTGAAAAACGCATTCATCCATGTTAGATTTTGTTTTCAACGGCCTTCTGGCATAATCCGTTTCAAGTCAACTGCTACATAATGCATTCATATGGTTGCAGCTACTGCATATGTAAAAGAAAGCCATCTGTGTCCTTCATATTCATAGATGGCGATGTTCCGTAGTCTGCTCTTCAGTGGAAAAGGGGAGGATGAGTGCTGCATGGCAGACAACTACCGACCTCCTCAACCTTTGAAGGGTCGGCAAGTCCGTGCCTCCTTCAAATAAATGTGGCCTCATTTATATCAATGTTTCCTAATGTGCACATTAGAGTGCTGTGAGAAATCATCAGGTAAATTACTTAGTTTGACTCAATTGGTATGAAAATTATTTATTTACTACAAATATCATAGCTATCTATTCCTGTGACATATAGTGACTGGTAGAATAATTAAATGCTTTTATGTTAGATGGCAATTAATCTGTCTCCACTTTTTGTGGTATTTTTGTTTGGAGGTGTGTAATTCTTTTCAAATATAAAATATGTGCCTTGGATCAATAAAGAATGGGAAACATTCATTTACATCACTTGACTTTCTCAATCCATTTTCTCCTTCTTTGTCCTTTCACTGAACAGCATACAGTAAATGCTTTTATTAGCGTTATGGGGTGAATTTGTCTCGTCACAACCTTGAATTTAGATAAAGAACACAGTTAGGTTTTAGCTTGGTCAAACACTAATTAAGCCGTGGGAAGTTGAGCTATCAAGGGACAAAATGATCACCTGTGATTTGTTGCACATTTTTTTTCTTATTAAATTGTTTCATGGCATGTGTTGTCTGTTACGTTTTATATAAATATTGTCGATAAATTACACTTACCCAAATTGTGTTAACTTCAACAATTGTTATGCTAGGTTACTGAAAAATGAAAAATTCAACCAAGTTTGATTTTTGTTTGTTTTGTCTTATGGTATTGCCAATAAATTGTTTGTACTGTTATACCTGACAGACCTAGATTTGTTTTGCCTAATGGCTGCAACTTCAATGCGTGTTTAGTCTTTCTTAGATTAATTTTTTTTTTAAAACAAAAAACTAATAATTAATTAATGCATAATAATTATTATTAATTAATAATGATTCTCGTGAAAAGCTTGTCCAGCAAAGTACAGGGAGTCCTCGAGTTACGTCGGAGTTCCGTTCCTACGTATCCCGAATTTTGACTAAAAGGTGCATTCGAGGATCTTTGGTCTCTGCGTCTTCCGGGTGGATCATCTTAACGTTTGGTTCTCGATCCCGTCAATCAATCTGCCGTAACGATGTCGTGCGTGCTCGTCTCTAGCTGCGCATGCACACTTCGAGTGTTTGTAGCATGTAGCCGCTAACCTTCAGATTCAGCTTTTCATCGTTGTAGCTCCCCCGACCACATCGCATACTTTGAAAATGGCTGAAAGCCGCAAGAGGACATCCGTCTATGAAGTGAGGCCGGATGCAGAGACTGATGAAGATGATGATGAAGATAAGCTCGCACTTTTGCCGCTCTGTGTGCCCTGCAATTGTCTGGCAAGCAATTTAGATGAAGCAGGCGGGGTACAATCCACAGGCTCCCTTGTGACGAAAAGCGGCTCAGAAAATGGATGGATAGTATGTGTATGGTTACGAATTTTAGTGAGTCATTTCATCTCTGTGCACTCCTTCTAAGCACTCTATTGTTGACATCATTGCATCAACGCACTGTGCGTCAATGGCAACAACAAAATTGTGATAATGACACATCCAAAGTTCCAAACCTCTGGCACAACACACAAATAATGTGAAAACGTGATTGATCATGTGAATTCAAAAATAAATGAAATGTTGCAACTGCTGTAGCCCTCATTTGTTGTTTGTATGTGCTTCAACATCACCATCAAGTCATCCTGGCCTCAATGACATCTTGACAAATGCTCGAGGTTGTGGACAGTGACTAAAACATGACTAGCACCACTTCAAATACAATGCCACAAATAAATGAGACAGAAACGGACTGGTCAACATCAACTGAGTGCATAGCAGAGACATTACAATGTCATCTGAAGTCGATAAGTGTGGCCGTAAAATAGACGCAATGTGATAGCAACTGAAGGAGTTCAACAAGCAGAAGATACCATAGCAGATGTGCAGGACAGCTGCAAATACCAACCTTGTATAACCCTGCAGGCAAATGTAAAGCAATGAAGAGGCCACAGGGAACGTTGACTCGAGCCATATCTATACAGCGACGATAAGAAAATCTTCATGTCTGCTTAACAAATGGCTTACTGTACTTTCAGTTCAAACAAATTCAAAATAAATAAAATTTGAAATATTTCCTACATTACCACATTAGAGTCCCTTCAGTTTGTACCATTCACCTAATCTACTTCACAGTATTCACATTTACAAAGCTAAGTGACTACATATAAACAAACTATAACAGAAATATATGTACATTCCAAATACAGAATGAAGAAACTTTTATTCATGCCAATATTAAAATCATGTTGCACTCATTGTTTCCACATGAGGTGCTGCAAAGTTTAGTTAATTGAGCATACCCTCTTTGTATGTGTACATTTGTCAGGGGTGGGGTCTTCTCTCCGTTATCGCACAAGAGCAATAGACCCGCGGAAGAGTGTATGGTTTATCAAAACATATTCACACAACTGTTATCAGACATGTGGTAGCCCAAACATATGCTGATTCTTACACTGTGTGTTATACTATATATGTATTATTATAATCATTTTGTTGCAAAATTGACTGTTCATCGAAATAGAGAAAAAAGTCATTTCTCAATTAATTCATTTATTGCTTAATTCAAATGATAGTTATTTATAAGTCATAAAATTTGCATTTGTAATAAACAGGGAAAGCATATTTATAATTGATTGTGTCGCAAAACTTCTTCATATACCAGAAACACAAGAAGCAAAAAGACTCGTTAATACTTAATATCATAAGAAACACCTGGAATTATATTTAGAAAACAACGCAAATTGACAACTCCATATCTACGAGTCCGACATGCCATTTACATACAGTACATAAATGAATAACTCAAAATGAAACAAGAGAGTCCATTATTAATAGTCAAGTTACCTCTTATGTCATACACATGCACCAACTGTCACGCCGCCGCCAGAGTGGCAGGTCATGCTCTTATTTTTCACAGTCAGGTTCCTGTTTTATTTTGAAAATACTAACTCTCATCTCACCCCAGGTCACTTACCCTTCCTGCAGCTCACTGATTACCGGTCCACGCCCATGATTACCACCACCTGTTCCCAATCAACCCGGACATAAAAGCCACCTGAATCATTCCCTCAGTGCCGAAGTGTCACATCTCAGTGCATGGAAGTGTCCGCACAGTCCTTGATTCACAGTCCTTGATTCACAGTCCTTGATTCACAGTCCTTGATTCACAGTCCTTGATTCACAGTCCTTGATTCACAGTCCTTGTTCGATGTCTTGTCTTGTCTTGTCTTGTCTTGCCTTGTCTTGCCTTGCCTTGCCTTGTCTTGTGCCCTTAGTTTGCCCCTTGTTTTCCTCCCTAGTGGAGCGCCTTTAGTTGTCCCTGTTTTTGAGTGCCCTTGTTTTATCTCCAGTTTGGAGCTCTTTTTGTTCTGCCTTTTTTCCCTCTTTGAGAGGTGTTTTTTGGTTCGATTCATTAAAGCTGCAGCCTTGTTGGCCAACTTACACTCTGCGTCTGAGTCCTACCTCCTCGCTTCGTGTCACCAACCATATCTTCTCATAATAATTCCCCATATTTTTTTTTAATAAAGAAACCATTATATTGTACTCTTCCACTTTCAATGATGTCATCCACGGTGTGCTGTCTCATTAACGAGCAGCATAATAATCACAACTCCAATCTTGACTGAATTGAAATGAGAGGACTAATGAGCCAAGTGGAAGACTTGGCCGTTCTGCACTGAAGGAATAACGGCCAACAATGTCCTGTCCACATCAAAGCTCTGTTGTGTGTGAGTGTGTGTATACAATTTGTCCTTCAGCATATGAAAGGGGCATTGATGAACAACAATGGTTTGGTTCATGAAATAGGACACGGTTGAAGACCGTACAGACACAGACAAAGAGACCGTGGTAGATAGGAGATTGTTTTGGAAAGTGTTATTTAGTGTTTGCAAGTGTTATGTTGTGTTTTTTTGTTTTTTTTCTCGACAGACTCAGTGGTGTCATGGCAGAAGGGTGCACAAATAAACCATGATCAACTATAAATATTACATAATGAAAGGATTCCCTTCCCTTGTTCTCCATAATAATCATCCCCCATATTCCTTAATACAATTTTCCACGGCTGAGTGACATCAGTAACCATGGCAACTGAACGATTCTATTCTAAAGTAGACAAAGGGATGATTCTGAAGATGGTTTTAATCGGTGCTTCTTGGTTATACAAACTGATGGCAAAACCATGCCTACTTTTTAGTTCTACAACATTGTCGTATTGAGCTAAAATTGTCGACAGCAGGACTCAAACCAAGACCATCAACTTGGAAAGTCCAAGTATTTGCAGATTAGCTACTGCTGTTGACCAAAAACATTTTGCACAGGATGCTTACGGAGCTCTACTTTCAGCTTTATTTTCAGGTATTTTACATCAGAAACAACTTAAGAAACAAGGCCATATTTAGTCATGTTGGGGCCCAAGACTACCCCAGTCATGGGGTCCTCCAGTAATGTAAATAGTTTTGAATATTAATCATCAACTAAAAAGTGTGAATTTGGGAAAATTATTCTAGTTCCCTGCGATTGGCTAGCAACCAGTCCAGGGTGTCCCCCGCCTGCTGCCCAGAGCCAGCTGAGATAGGCGCCAGCACCCCCCGCGACCCTTGTGAGGAATAAGCGGTCAAGAAAATGGATGGATGGATGGATGGATGGATGGATGGATGGATGGATGAAAATGCTTTAAAGGTGCACGATGCAAGATTAGACTCAAATTTGAGTATTAAAATAACCCTATTTTTCACCCGCACGTGTTTTAAGAATTGTATAATGGAAAGGAGGCACTACTGTGTCACAATGACTGTTGCCCCTATTTTTCTGTAAAAGGAAAAAAAATGTTGGAGGATTTGGGCTGGAAACTTGAGCTTTTGCTCTGAGCATGACGTGCACGCTATTGTCCCTCTTAGCTCTCGCGATTGTTCAGGCAAATTCACGGACAGGACAGCTAATTCAAACTGGATTTAAAGAGACCTGCACCCGATATGTCTCAATCCCTTATGGAGACTCCACGGAAGACAAAGAGAAGTAAAAAACTTTCAGACCAGAGTCACGGGAGGACGCGGATAAATATAGGAGCAGCGTTCGTCAGGTGGAGAGAGCTTTAAGAGCTATCCTGGGGATGAAACGGGACCCACAGCTTGCTGACTTTTTGCTGAAAAGGTAAGACTTTGTAACGGAAATATTACAGTAGGGTCTATTTATGATTAATAGTGCAGAATAAAACTACCACGCAGTCGCTAACTAATGTCTCCACACTTGGGCATATTAGCAACGTATTGCTATCATCATCGAACTCACGGGATGGACTATTTACGTTTGGAAGGTTGTAATTACGTAAGCTTTGGCACTCAAAATGACTTTCACATACAAAGTAACTTGAAGATTAATACGTTTCTTACCTCTGTAGACATTATTAAGCCTATGAAAAAGGCATTGTGCTCCGTGTTTACGTTTGTTCGATCAACTTGGAGGTTTGCTAGTGCCCGAAAAGTCGCGCACGCTCCTGGCCGTGTGCAAGTCGCTGGGGTCCATTCCACGTTTCGCCAGAGGGGTCGCAAATGTGCAAAAACTCTGAATCTTGCCTCCTGCCTCTTTAACTAAAAACAAAAATTAACTGAAATTACATCCTACATTTATAAAACTCACTAAAACTTTATTGCATCCTCCTCAGTTGAAACTGACAGCAACTGGCTAGAGCATCTGACTCTTACTGTTGGCAGTTATGCATATTTGGTGTCACTGTGAAAAAGGGAGAAACCATTGGTAGTTTTGATTAAAGCAACAGTGTGTAATAATTGTCACTATATTATAGAATACAGCCGAAGAGTATGCATACTACAGTAGGTATGAGAGACTACACTCCACAAGACTACCACCAATTCTTATTTTGCGTGAGTGAATGAGCATCTCGGCGAGCAACAGCGACTTGGCAGTCGGTGTGACGGCCAGCGAGCAACGAAAGACTGAGTGAGCCAGATTTAGCTGAAGCATCTAACAAGAGCGGCTAGCAGGAGTCAGTCGGAGCCGTAAGCTGGGGTGGAACTCAGCGACGACCACTTGCAGGCCCCAGCTGTGGAAGGTAAGCGGCAGTCGACCCATTGGGTCCGACACTTGATGCAAGCACCACCAGAGCTGACTACGTTTGCAAAGTTGTTCTTTGGCATCCATAGCAGGAAGATGGTGGTGAAACATGTCAGTCTCTTTCTTGTAAGGTGAGGCTACTGCCATGTAATATGGCTGATTTACGAGACCTATGATTATAAATAAATAAATAAATAAAATGTACGCTGATGGGCTAGAACATTTTTTGCATATTGTTGAAAACATATTAGATTTTTAAATTGAATGGAGTATTAGTTTACCACAAGATTACACACTGTCACTTCAAAATTGCTTTTCTCTCACTGTCTTCTCTCGTCCACTACAGGGGGATAAGTCTGCTTCATTTCCCTCACATCATCACAAGGTTGTAACTTTGTTTTGCTAACACTGTTTTCCTCATCAAATTTCACGGTTTTATTTTGAAAATCTGGTTACCCTACCCTACGCTCCTCAATGACGTGAGCACATAACACTGCACCTGCGCAGAGTAGAACGCATGTGAACCGTCACTTGCCTTCGGTGCGGGTTGCGTGGGTTCGCTCCTCCGCCTGGGAAACCTATGTGGCTTACATGAAGTAAACTTGTGTGAGTGAGTGGTTTAAAAATAAAAAATAAAAATTTTAAAAGAAAAAGAAAAGAGTAGAGCGCAGGTTACAATCGTGCGAAAATTGTAGAATCGAGACGTGCGTGTGACGTAATCAACTTGTTTTTGGCGGCCACAAATGTACTTCAAATGAACTGTCAACACTGTGACCTGTGGGGGGAAAATTATCACTTTTTTGTGCACTTTTAAGTTGGGTTTTTTTGCCCATCCCTGAGCCAGACTGTCATATTGCTGTGATTGTATTGTAGCTTCCTACTTATTTGCACCTTGGCATGCTTACTAATTAAAACCCGTTAAGACCGTTGAGTCACACATAGGAAAAATAAAGACAGTTTAGGCGAGCAAAAACAAAGCCAACTGTTTCAAGCTTGAAATAAGTGGAGACCGGAAACGCAACGTATATGCAAACAACAGAACCTTTCCCCATTTATTTATTATGATCTTTAAAATATTGGAGGGAAAAAAATGTGTAATTTCAGAGTTACAGTCACCTGTTTATGGCTGATTTATATATATATATATTTAAAAAAAGAAAAAAAGAAGCTAGCTGCAAATATTTTCGCAAACTGTCTCAGAATGTAACTTCAACTAAAACTAACATTTTGTGTATTATAGCGAGATATGGGATTATTTATTCTTAGAAACAATAATAAAATATTTGGGAAAAATCGGTTGATTTTGAAAGAGGTATTATAACGTTTTCCTCTTGAAGGGCTTGAATGTGCTGACAAAAGAAGGTGCAATATTATGAGTGCCCGGATGTGTTGTTTTAGAGTTTGGCTCCCCCTAGTGAAGACAAGGCGGAATACATCCAGGTTTGCAAGACGTGTGGTCTCTGCTGATGGGCTTCAAGATCAACCCAAATAAGGTGTAGCGCCACACACCTGCTTGATGAGTAGTCACTTAAATTCAGGTGTGGGTGGCTGCGTGTGCGTACGCGCGTGCTGCTTGTTCTAATCTCTTCGTCGCTTGATTTTAGTCACTCGGTGGTATACTACTGACGTTCTCCACAAGGTAAACAGAATCTTTTTTCCCCCCCCTTTTCTTTTCTTTTTATGACAATACCATGGTGCGGTTTAAATTAAAGTTTTAAATGCTTAGTGAGCGTGTGAGTGTTTGATTCCTAGATCAGAAATTCAATTTAAAAAAAAACTAAATTCTAAATTGTATCTTTACTTAGCCAAGAAACAAAAGATTAAACACTTTAGTCGACATAAACGTAAGTTTGGCGAACAGAAGCTTAAATACAATTTACAAACAATTAAAAAAAAAATCATTGTTTGACGTATTTAGAGCAACTTTATGATAATCTAGCTTGATTATAGGATACAGTAGTACACCCTTAGCTGCAAATTGCAAGTCAATCTTGATAATTTGAAGATGTACAAATTAAAATACAGGCTTAATCAGAACATGCAAATTTAACTTTAACTTTTGTTTGTTTTTAAATGTTCAAGTTTTATTTTGCTCACCATAGAATTTGGGTCTTTTGTTTGTTTGTTTGTTTTTCTTCCCCCTCACAGTTTGATATGAAGTCTTTTGCATAAGGTGACCCAATTCTTAATTAAATGCAGTGAATTTGTATTCACACAAATGCCTTGCCTGAAATGGTTATTGAATCCTAAAACAAAGTGACAACATATTTTATGCTTTTACACGTGTAATTTATCAAATGTTTCTGAAGTATGGAGGATTGCTTAATCTTTTCAGCACTAAGTCAACCAAAATGTGTCACCTTGTTAAGTGCAACAGTTTAGCTAAAGCAGGTTGGCCTTCTCAATGCATTCAAATGGTGCGGTATTTGAGCAGCATTATTTGCTTAAACATGTACATATGTTGAGTTGTTTTTGCATACTGTCTACTCTTGCACTTGTCCAGAATAGTTTGACGAATTGTGATGGGAATGTCCAACTATCATTTTTATACAGCAACATGGCCACTAGACCCCCAACAGTTCGGCCACAAGAGAGGACGCGGCACTTTCGTGTCACCAGTGGTGCACCAAACTCCAGACAGTCGGATGCAGGACCACAAGGCCCAAGCCAAGACCCAGGATCAACTCCCAATCCCCATATGTCTCCACGACCAGTCTTCTATGTCCCTGCTCCACCTCAACCTCAATTTGTCCATTACCAGTGGCCCATGCCCTTCTCCTACAACCCGTTTGCTGGCTTCCCAGGCATGGGTATGTACTGTTATTAAGAGGCTTCATTCCTTTTTATAGGTACTGTGAACACTAAACACAGAAAGTTGGGGATAATTAGAATTTACTGAAATTTCAGCATAACCCCAAAATGCACTGGCCTTTTTATAGATACACTTATTTTGAGCTTCGAGTCCAACTGTTTAATGTTCCAGTATGTTTGGCTGTTCTCTTGCAGGGAGATAAACAATAAAGTTCACAATATGTTTGTTGAGGAATCGAGTAATAAAATATTCAATTACAAATGGAATTTAAAGTTGAAGTTAAATTAAACTATTTCTTTGCAATAATGTTATTAGTGCCCACCACTTGAAACGTGGCATTTTATGACATTTACCAATGTAGGCTTAGAGTGCATACTGATTCAATTAAAATGTATTGCAAATAAAAATTGTACCCAAATGCATTTTGTAAAAGCAGTTCTTGAACATAACAAATGTATTGAACTTGAAAGTTAAATAGAACGGATATGTATTTAAAATATACAGTACTGGATTAAAACAAAAAAAGAAAAAGATAACATATTATGCACAGTATGAACATTTAAGTGCTTCTCGCAAGCCAAAAGAGTGACCCAAAGTAGACTTACTGCTAGTGTACTTCACTGAACAATCGACTAACTCAAATTTCATTAAGTAAATCTTTAGTTGTTCAACTATGTACGTTTTCATTATACAATCTGTTTTCACTGCTTCGTTTCAGATATGGTTTTGGACAGACATAACACAGTATCTGAGCACTTCGACTTGCCGTAATTCCTCTGCCCATGGCTTGCCAATTGACATTGAAACATTGCTATAGTGCCACCTGGCAAGATTTCTTTTTTTATATATATTTTTCTTGTCCCGGACTGCAGTCTTCTGGATGCCATTCTGCTCAAATATTCAGTCACACTTAAACGCTCCACAAATGTGTTGAGCATTTTGCTTGAACCCTTTGAATAACGTGGTCGGTAAAGGTAAAGCTTCATCACTCTCCAAAGCAAACAGTTGAATCGAGCTTTTGTTCATGTTGAGTGCTACTTTGCCTGGTTGTATTAGCAAGACATTCGCTGTTTTCTCCAGGACAGACTCTGTTTTGAGCAACTTGGATAGCGTAACTTGCTTTGGAGCAGTACAATGGCCATAGAGCTTCTCAAATTGGTGCTCATGAACTGCAGTCAAGGACAAAAAAAAAAAAAAAAAAGATTATTGCCAGGTGGCAGTTTTTCAATGCTGCTCCAGTATCACTGTGAACCATGGGCTGGGAATGATATGCTTAGAAAAACACCCAACCTAAGCTGTCAAATGCTGATCTGTCTGAATGACATCTGAAACAAAATGGAGAAAAGGAAGTGGAGAGCGACTCGTGCCCCAATAACGGTTTATATTTAACAATCATGCATGCTGGAGATGTGACACAGATGTCCTCCTATGAATCATCTGCAAAATTTTTAACATTCATGTGCAACCTTCAAGTCTAAAATGTTTCCTTTCATTCAGCCAAATGAGATCATCCAAATATTAAACAGTTCTCAGGATGAAAACCACTGATTTAATACGCCATTGCAATTTATAGCTACATATGTGATTACTGCAAATTCCACTGACAGCATCAGTCAAAATTGAGCATTATCTTCATTGATGCAGCTCTCGTGTTGACATTCACTGTACAACAATTGATTT
Organism: Festucalex cinctus; assembly: GCF_051991245.1. Classification (NCBI taxonomy): domain Eukaryota; kingdom Metazoa; phylum Chordata; class Actinopteri; order Syngnathiformes; family Syngnathidae; genus Festucalex; species Festucalex cinctus. Next base: position 42,751,462 of record NC_135411.1, read on the forward strand.
ATTCTACTATAGTTTGCGATTGCTTTTCTGATGGCCTGAACATCTTTTGAAACATTTAACTAACTTAACAAATTTTTCACCCATCTCTCAGGCTATGGAATGGTTATGCCCCCGTTCCCCGCTCCTCCCCCCTACATAGAGGCACCAGCATACGTCATGCCCCACCCACATGTTCATCCTGTTGACTACAGACACTTTCTGCACCCCATGGTCCATGCCCAAGGTCCATTGTACCAGAACCCAAACCAGACGAGAAGATTTCGCTCTTCTTATTCTTCCTGTGGTCGAGAAACCACCAACTCCGAGGTCCAAACAGAACCTACCGAAGGCTCTGGTAGCGACAAAGAGGGAAGCGTCTATGTCGTTTCAGATTCAGGTAGAGGAACTGCTTCATGTTCTCCCAGTTCTAGCTCACAAAAACAAGATTCGGCTGAGGGTGAAAAGTATACTTTACCCAGCAGTTGTGTAGACGTGGATGTCCAGGACACCAGAAAAAGCAATTCCCCTCCTGCAGAAAATAAGGATGCCGAGTTGTGTAGTGAAGTGTCCGAAAAACAGAATAGGCTTGCAGATCTGATCAATCAGGAAAATGTGCCACCCTGCAAGAATGACCACTGCAATATATGGTCAGTGAGCTCTCAAGACGGCATAGTTCCTGTTTGTAGCTCGTCACAACAAGAGGATGAGGTTATTAAAGAAAGGCATGTCTCAGTCCGTGACATTTTGATGTGTGGCATACCACAGGAGGTGATACTAAAAGCATCCGAAAAGGGAATTTCTCACAATGAGGATCAGCTGGCTTTCAAAAACCATGACGAATACCAAGGGCTTGTTTGCCATAGTGCCACAAAGAGACAGAATTGTCCCAGGCTTAGAGAGAATGTAGCAGTAGGTGCAAATGTTTCCAAAAAGTCAACTGATTCCCAGAATGGTGGCGCGCGTTCATTAAATGATTCTGATGAATTCCAAGACATTGAAGAAAATGACATTATTAGACTCCCGCATGGGAATGCTTCTGGGATTGTTCCTTATCAATCGCCCTTAAACACATCCCGAGTTGAAGGGAAACTGAATGAATCGGTGTGGTCTGTGGAATCCTTAGCACCCTATATTCCTAATAAGGAATGGCTTATGAATAATGGTATGCTTAAACTACAGATGGTTGCAGAGAGAACAGAGGAGCCTGAAAAGGTTGGGCTGTCCAACCAAAATGATATTTTGAAAGGCAATTATGATGGGAACCAGAGTCTAAAATTGTCCTCCTCAGATCCTGCGCCAATGTCAGATGGTTGGCTTGTTTTCAGTACGCCAGCTGAGAAGGCAAATCCACCTCTAACTCCAAAAAGGAATTCACTTCAAACCCCTGAACTGACAGTATCTTCCAAACCGGACCCTGCCGTACTTTCTGCAAAAAATGACACCTCGACTTGTGTGCCGAGTGAAAGCTCACCCCCAAAAGAGGCGGCTGGTGGAAATGGGTCTCCTGAACCTGTGGCTGATCAAACCCCAAACCAGAATATGTGTATTGTTGTGCAAGAGGCTGAAATTCCCTGCACTGCTGACCAAAGAGAAACTACTTCCTCAAGCTCAGCAGCACCGGAGAACATCGCATCTACAGCCCAATGCACACTCAATACCAGAGATGCTGTGAAACCAGATAATGTGGAAAACAATGCAGATGATCATCAGAGCAACCCTCAACTTTGTATTCCAATGGCTGATCCCAGAATGGTTGAATTCTCTCCAGGCGGCATGGGGCATTGTTTTTGCTTTGGGTGCCATTGCAATAAATTCCATGAATCTATGAATCTGAATCCATGTGAAGAGTTGAAGCCCAATATGGGACCAAAAGGAAAACATCGAGGTAACCTGTCACGATATTTGTTTACCAGCTGCTTAACGGCATGTTTAACAAGTGATTATCTGTAGCTGCGCAGAAAGGCAAAGCTGAAGGTGTCTCGATGACTGGACGAATGCAGAAAAATCAGAAGAAACTTGGTCCGTGGAAAAACAAACGGCATGGTATGTTTGGTTTTGTTTTTTGTTTTTTTTTTGTTTTTTATATGAAGGGGAAAAAAATGGAAAGACTTAATTTGTTTCAAGTTTAGATGTGGCATCCTAAAATTTTAACTACACATACAGGCATTTAAAACCTTGCTTTACAATATGTATGTTTGCATTTGACCCCACCACTCCAAACATGGCATTCTGATTAATATTGCGTTTCTGGAATATGAGTTAAGCAGCAAAATCCAGCCATCTTTTCACTTACTGTCGACTGAAGATGGCAACACAATTGCTCGGGTAACAAACAACCAATCACCTGCACCCTGAGCAACTGATGTCATTTTGAGTCGACACCAAGTGACAAAATGGCCGCCACTCAATTTAAAAACAGATGGATTTCGCTGCTTAAATCATGTTCCACAAATCCCATTTAGACTAGTGAGACTGCATAGAACCTATTGTAAAGAACATTTTGGGATTAACTTCCCCTTTAAGAAACTTCAAGCAAGAACATTAAAAAAAAAAAAAAAAAAATCAACATTAATGACAATCGCATATTTTAACAATCACCACAGATGTAAAATGTTATCACTTATAGAAAAATCTAAAACACCTGACCCCATATTTGGTGACCCTGGAGTTTTACAGCTCTAAATATCTAAATTGTGAACCTTCTGCTATACAGTTTTAATTCTAATCCTGTTTATAAAAAAAAAAAAAAAAAAAAAAAAGCCAAAGGGAGGTGGCATTTAAATGAGTCCTTTCAACCTTATGCTAGCTGAACAAACGTCTTCAAGCTTGTGTATATTTCCAGATTTTGCCTGAAAATTGGGGTTCCTTTCCAAATTTAACAGTTCTGTTTTTAGAGGCATTTAACTTTTAAGAGTTCCACCATATTTTGTGAATGACCGTTAAAGAAGTAAATGGAATATTTAGCGACACAATCTTTTTCATGGCCCACCATGTTAATGACTATTTGCTACTAGACTAATTTTGCTAAATTTCCTTTGGTTTGTTTTTGTTTTCTTTGAAGTTGAGGACAATTGTTTGGCGGATTATATACTGGTCAATTTACACACAAAATGCTAATATGCAATGTAAGCAGTTTTGTGCTGTGACGGCTTTGCATGCAAGAAAAATTCTGTTACCATGTATTAACCCCCCCATACACTTATTGTCATATTTTAATCAACTGTTTTTTCATCATAATGATTCAAGGCTGTGATTGATTAGTAGACTACACATAATGGTTGCTTCAAGTTCTCATGACAAGGGTAATCCCATATGGTTTCATGACTTTATTATCCTTTTATTCCCCAGTGAAGTACACCAGTCATGATGAATGATAACAGTGGTGATCCCAAATGAAAAGGTAAGTATCACATATTGGTCCGTTTTGTGTCAGCTGGGTTACTGTTTGTAGCAGCTGAAAAAAACATTTGTTGTTCAACCCAGAAAACTTTCTCTAAACAGCATGGCCTTACTTTCTTGGAAGAATTTAACCAACAGCAGACTTTCAATACCGCATATAACCAGTAGATGGTAGAATTCACTCTGTTCTGATGAGGTCTGCTACTACTGAACTATTGTTATTAAAGACTCCCAAAACCACGTTTGTTTGCATTTTGTTCTAGGTGGCGATGGAGAACATCGTCAATGGTGAACTTTAACCATATTCTACAAGACAATGTTTTAAAGGATATGTACATTGAATTCTATTAAAACTATATATTTTAATTAAATTTTGCTCAGTATCCTTTTTCATTGCTTGGCAAGTGTTTTCTTGAACTGCTCTATGTTTCCTGCTAATCAACAATGTAATACAGTGACTGCTTTAAGAAAAGGTGGATATTGATTATCAATGTATGTTTACAGGAAATATGGTTGATTTCTGTAGAATGCAATTGGAATTAGTATATGTATTGCGGGGGGCGGGGGGGGGGGGGGGGGCTGAATGTAAAGGCACTAATCAAAATGTGGAATATTTACAGTGTTTAGAGAATGCAAGTGTTTCTGAAGATTATCTAGTTATAGGCTACTGTAATTTAATTTTATGGTTTCTAGTAGGCCTACTATGCCACAATGCCCTCTGGCTCCTTTGTCAAGAGTGGGGAAAAGACATTGAGGCATGATTAACGGTAAGCTCCAATCAGATTTGGTAGCAATGCAAAACAGATTATATCATGTACAAAAACAATCTGAACCACTCTGTCATAAATCATGGCCCAGCAGGGCTATCTCCTCCAGTAAGAAGTCTATGTCCTCGTGCTGTGTAGCAGGATTGGCAAACACGCATCTGAAGAAATTCACTTTGGTACGTGTAGACTGATAACCAATCAGAACAGAACCCTTTTCCATCAGCCTTCCCTTGATGTGAGGAGCTACCTGGAGTCATAGTAGTGATACAAGATTATGTTATAACTCTGGTGCCATGGTTGGACTAAGACTTGTTCTAATCTCTACAGACCTGATGGAGTTTCTTGTCTCTGTCAGTGCCAGGCGACAGGCTTCTCAGACTGGGAGGAATGTACCAGAAACACACATTGCTGTGCTCTGGCTGTGTGAAAAGAAGAGGACAAATTTAGCTTGCATGTGATTTTGAAAGCTGCTAAAAGTTTCATAAAAACAAAGCTTACTTTGTTTTTCAAGACTAGCTCAAAGTCTTTCCTCCTCTGCAGTAGTTCATATAAATACTTTGCGTTCCCCATGCACTTGTTGACCTGAGCTCCAAAACCTTCTGTACCCTGGAGCGAGAGGTGGGAAGAGGCAATCATACTTTAACATGTCCATAAAAGGACAAAATGGTGAGAAAATACAAATGTTTTGCTCATAAGAAGTTGGCTCTAACAATTACAAATTCTGACCAACCAAAGGGTGTAAAGTTTTGTTCTTGCAAAAGAGTCAGCTATATCAGGGGTCTCAAGCATGTGGCCCGGGGCCGTTCACGGCCGCAGGATGATATTTTGTGGCCCCCTTCTTGACATCAAAGTTTGTTTATGCACCCCACTGCCTGGGCATGTTGGTGTATGTGTGCCTCTATGAGAGCTGACACTAATAAAAATTAAGATTTGATTAGTTTTTTCTTTTTCCATGTGTTGGCATGTTTGATAAATACGGATATATATATATATATATATATTGCACACACAATATGAACAAGTTTAGAACCTGTTCTGCACACTCTTTGATAAATGAGGCCCCATGTCCTCAAGGGTTAGAACAGTCATCATGAAGGCAAGGAGGGGATGTATCGTGCATACGGACTTTGACATTCGTATTGCAGTGTTGGTTTGACCTTTGTCCTCAGCCAAGAAATCTTGATGTGTGAGGGGGTGACCACCAGTGTGACAGAACCATTTCCCTCAAAGTGGAGTTAGTGAATAATGGCACAGTAATACCTTTGCCTTCCACATGAGCCAAAGTTTGAAGACATCCACATGTCTGCCGCACTGGATGCTCTTATCTCCAGTATCATAGCTCATGTCATAGAATTTGTCTTTCTGGAAAAGATATGGAGCCCCCAATTCATTGCACTTTTGCAAAAGGCCCTGTAGACAAGCACAAGACATTTCTAGGATGTAGATAAGACATGGACAATATTTTTGATTTAATTGTATTTCATTATTGTAGCAAGGTAAGTAAAAATGAATAATTAAAAATGTAGTATGGGGTTTTCAACTCTTATGGAAAACAGAACATTGACAGTTTTTTATATCACTCAATGCGTACTTGAGAATTACCTCCAAATAAATGACTCAATGTCTCAGAAATCCAGTCAGTATAAAGCTACAATATATACAAATATATTTATTATTCTTACTTTCTTCTTGATCAGTATCGCTGAGCATTGCAAGGGAACACCCATCATCTTGTGAGGGTTCCATGTTACTGACCATGCTCTGGAAAACAATTTATTTATTTATTTTTTGTCAACAGGAGTCCCATTATGGGACTTACCGGTACTAGAAAATAAACAGGCATTTTATGTTTTGTGTACTAATGTCACTACCTTTCAATGCCCTGGAGCTTCATCCTGTGTCTGTCTGACAAAAGTAAGCCTCCGCCCCATGATGCCTAGAAGAAGAAACAAAAATCAGCTTCAGACATGGACGCACGATGGGGTTAGAAAACGATCTCCAAGTGCCCATTTCACAGCGGCCAACTTTACATCTTCCGCCCACAACGGCGCAAACACACCCTTCTATCTGCATGGGTCTAAAAAAAAATAGCAAGATAAAGAAAACTCCACCCATGTGCAGTTGGACGCTTTGCACTAGACTTGCACTGTGCACAAAATATAGGGCCTTCATAATTTCAATTCACAACCTGAATATCTGTTGCTTGGGTAGTGTTATTGTCATTTTTGCAGCTTTGCACAAGGACCATTTAGAAAACATGCCCATCTGTACTTGTAAATTTTCAACAACAACAAAAAAAACAGAGAATCCAATAGTATCATATTTTTGTCAGATAATTCTCATGTAAACCTGACAATAATAAAGGTATAACAACTGTGCAGACACATCCTACCATCAGGCATCAGATTACAATTAATGTGTACAAAAACAATTTGCACTGGAGCAGCTCACTTGTTTTTCAAGTTACAAATGATCAAATACTGTAGTACTACGTATCGTCAGTTGGTGTTCTGCTAAACAGTGGTTAATTCTACACTTAAATTGTTACTTCATACAGCAGGTGAAGAGAGTGAGAGCCTTACATCCACATGCATCCATAACGTGTGTCTCTGACAGATGTCTGCAATGGCGTTGAGGGGATCAAAAGCTCCATACACTGTAGTGCCTGCTGTTGCATTCACATAGAATGGAACCATGTTCTGGAGAGAAGAACTGTAAATTTAATATATATGGACCAAGTTTCACATTATTTCACACAATGTAGAAGCAACATCCTAACTGTCAAGGCAATTTGACAGTTTGGCTTTTCGGTGTTTACCTTTTCTTCAGCTGCAAGAATGGAAGCCTCAAGTTCTTCTGGAATCATTTTCCCTCTAAAAAGACCAAAGTAAACAGCGTTTTTGAAGATGTGCTCCACACTATACATATTGTATTCTGCATAATGCCCTGATAACTTTGTCTACAAATACGGTACTGTATATGAAAACAATATGTGACTATTGAAACATAACAATAGACCAATGTTCAGTTGTTGGCCACATCATTATGACCTGCCAAATAATCTGATTCACCTGCAAGCCCTGCATCAAAACCAACACAATCACTATCCAATAATAGGAAACCCTTTTTCATTGATTCGCTTTCTTCTTACGTACACACCACATTATGACCACTTTCATCTAATGGACTTCAATTCAGGTAGGTATTATTAATGCTGATAACAATCTAAAAATAAGTTTATTAATGTGGCTGCACAGATCACAACAAATCCTGAAAGTGCAAAAGTTAACCATACACAAAAAAGATAGCACAGCTGTGCAAGCATAAGCATTGTTGTGTTGTATAATAGTCTAAAAAACAAACATGCATACTTGCGTGTAGGTAACATACCTTTCATCACATTTCACTATAAACACATTTTCAATGCCCAGCCCCAACACTGCAGCAGACTTCTTGATTGAATAGTGACTCTGTAAAGACAAAAGCACACTCATTCATCTTTTGCCGTCTGACTCGAGGGACATCATGAACAGCTGCACTACTTTACAAGCAGGTGAAAGAAACTATTTTTTTCTTCGTTTATTTGCTTTGAGCAAACTAAACCCAGCAACTGAATGCCAGATTTTATACCCCTTTATAAATCCACAAGGAGGCAAAGTTGAGTTTTTTTTTTTTTTTTTTGTTTTTTTTTTCCCAGAACAAAGATTAGCTTGGCCAATTTCATAAAATTATTTAATTTATTACAGTATTTATTTTTTAAATTTCAAGTAATATATTTGAAAAATGTTTCATTATTCAGCTCTAGACATAAAGTATTAAGAAGCACAACTGAGACAACTGCCAATTTCAATCTATAATTGACAGAATTATTAAATAAATTAATAACCTACATTTCTTTGACAGCTTTACTTTATTACTATAGCATAATTTGGCATGTATTATTAGTGATTGTATTAGCAATAGATTACTAACACTGTATACACTATATGTGTATGTGCAGTACATCATTTGTATACAGCGTTTTGTCAATACTGTATATCATAGCAACATTTTACTATTATTTACTATTTTGTAACATACTTTGCTTCTAGTGTTTTATTATTTACATCACTCAGGCTCTGTTTGTACACATGTGACAAAAAATAAATGTTTTCTTTGTATGTGAAGGTATCCAAAACTGCTTGTGGCCGCAGCACCTGTATCATCCTTCATCACTTTAATTTGTTCCTCCTTTTACTGCATAGTGTGTGGGTTATGGTTCTTTGTGGGGTGTACAGAGAAGAGTACAATGTATATTTGACTTCAACGATTAATACTTGTAGAGATAATTATAAATTAAATCATTAATAGACCTTTTTTTTTTCATCTGCCAATTAACGCACGCTTAAAAGTTCTCATTATTGTGACATATTAGTAATACAGACAGTATGATTACATGTTCGGAAGTGAAGAGGGCCAAGTGAGGCAGAGCTCCCATTCCTTTTGTCTTCACTTCTGGGTAGAAGTAAAATCTTGCCACCAGCATACTGTACAAATTGGATATTGTGCCACCTTCAAGAAATAAAAAAAAAACATGTAATTAAGTGGTTTTGTTTCATTGTATTCCAAATACAATATATACAGCATTTAATTTGAAATAGCAGACTTTTAGAGGACATAGAGAACTACAGACATTACCTGGAGAGAAAATACCATCTCCCTCGTCATCAGACCATCTTACAATGCTAAGCATCTTCTTCAGTAGAACTTCCTCCATTAGGGTGAAGACCGGAGACACTTCATATGTAAACCTAGTAAACATGCTTTATTAAGTACAGTACATAGATAGAATATACACATTTTTTTAAATATACAAATATGTAGGGCTATTATTGCTAAATAGTAATGATAATTGTAATATGACAATATATTTTCAGTAAAAAGAATGAGTAAATCAATGAGCACATACAGTAACGAAATCAACACCTTTCACACTCAGTCACTGATGGGGAATCAAAATCATACTGCGTGCAGGGAAGTCAGGCGTCTACCACTATAATATTAGTGTGCCACATCTCTATTGGTAAACTATTTTGTTGTGTAATAAGAATCTTACATGTTGGTGTTGGCTATAGATGTCAGCCATTCACCAGCAATGCCAATCACATCCAGACCTGCGGACAGTTGATTGAAGAAGCGAGGATGGCCTGGAAAGGGAGATGCTATTGTATATTAACCATGGAAATGATTAGATAGACTAAAATGTATGCATCCTGTATGCCTCTGGAATTGTTAGAAAGAAACAAGATGCTTCCAGGAATGCTGGGGCAAACAAATGCACACCTGTATTGACACCGTATTTCAGTGTGTCTCGACAATCCACTAATATTTGCTCAAGGGTGTCTGGTTTTTCAGGCAGGTCCACACTAAAGCCTTCCAGTCCTTCTTTG